>NC_089279.1:30275159-30485159 GCF_963678975.1 Dysidea avara | reverse complement strand
ATTTGGTCAGAATGAATATCCATCATAGCACATTTGTCTATCATACAGTACTACCGTACTGTATAGTAGGGACCACAAAGGTGTAGGCATGGCCCTTGAAAAAACATCACACAAAACCAGCCTCACTTTTCCCTGACGACGATGAAGCAGTATAGGTTAGGTAAAACTAATCCAAACAAACCTTCAGATCGACTCGAAACACTTTCAACAAGTTGCTACGGAATTTAAAAAAAAATTAAACAAAATTTTCTACTGACTAACTGACTGACTGATGCCTTCGGACAAGTGTAACTTGATATCGGCTAAGCTATGGGCTTGATTTTTTCACTGTTTGACGTTGCTTCAACAGCTTTTGGCATACCGCAGTACGTATAATACATTCTTCATGGACTTACCAGTGTCCTCCTTTGTGTCCCATCATCTTTGTTGACAGTGAAAGGTGTCGATTTAGCGGTAGTGCATGATGCATGGCTTCCCTTCGTAATGGAAATCATCAGTATTTTTTGTAGTGGCTACTTTGATTGCAGAGGTGCTGTTCGAACAGTTCTTGATTCATAGTGCTGTGTAAAGGGTTGAACATAGCTGACAACGAAGCATAATGGATTCTTCACTTTTCAGATGATAATTGGCAGCTGTGGTGTGCCGTGCCATTTCTTTTTTTTGATGCGGTATGCATGGGTTCACCAGTCATGATAATTTTATTTTACAAAGAAAGTTAACAAACAAGTACACAAAAAAAAACAACTAGAGTAGGGGTCATAGCACATCGATATAAAGTACTGAAACAAGCTGGAGTAATGCATGATATTAAATCACAGTAAAACAATAAGAAGTGTTATATCCCTACTGTGCATTTTTATTATGGTATCATGAGCACAGTAGGGATATAACACTTCTTATTGTTTTAATATCGTGCACTACTCATTTCAGTAATTTTTATTGATGTGCTATGGTCCCTACTCTAGTTGAAAAATCCAAAAATTTTGTGTACTTGTAAAGTTTCAAGCAGATAATATATCTTCTTGAAGTCACATGATCAGAAAGGCTAATAAGGCAGGATTTTGCAGAACCATGTAGTCACATAATATATGTTTTTAGTAGATGCATACATGGTGGATCTTTGCCTTATACTGAGCAATTTTCTACATAATATATTTACTAATCGTTGTGAAGGTTTTATTTACAGACATTTAGTTTTCTCACAGGTCCACAGTGGGATAGAAATTGTGACTGACATACAATACATATTGTACTGTTGACATGGTGTTGTTACATAGTAGGTATTGTGTACAGTATTTTATGCAAAGGAGTCTAGGTGTGTATTGTAGGCTATTTGACTAATTGTGATCGGATCTGCGAAAACCCGACACAATAGCGCAAGCCTAAATTTCCAGTATAAAGCATATTTGCGTAGTATTGAAAAATTTCATAAAGTTTTTGAACACCTCTTTCTTAGTGAAGGAAGGGACTAAGAATAAAGACCTGGATATCATCTTATTTGCCTACTCAAGAGGAGTTAGAAAATCTTTGTTTTGTTCCAGTAGACCCAAGGATACGCCAGTTATGAGCGTTTGTTTACGTGACGTTGAAGTGATCATATGCAATCGATTTTTCTTCACAAATTTAGCCTTTGTATCCAGTGAAGAAAGGCGATAAAAGGACAAACTTACCCAGTAAATGATTCCCCTATCCATGGCGAACACGATGGTGGAAATTTCAGCCCAGTACGTCCATCCTTTCGTAAGTTACAGCCGTTTTAGTAAGCGCCTGTAATTTATTTTCCCAATACTTGCTGTACAAATCGATTTTTCTGTTGTTGCTACTTTGTAGGGCTGTAACTCCGAAAGTTATTGGCACATGAGGCTGAAACTTTGCTAGCGAATACACTTGGCTAAGTAGATTATAAATATTTAATAAACAGGAATTCGAAAAATGCACTATTGTGTCGGATTTTTGCAGATCTGGTCACAATTTATACAGTGGAACCAGACACTTTGGTACCCAGGTTGCTGCAGTGTAGAAGTTCTCATCTTCAGAGGTAAAACTATATGGTGTTGAGACCAAAATCTTTGTCCATAGAATGGAGGTTTTTCCTATTGTGTCCTTTAAATAACACATTACATACGTAGCTGTGTAAACTTGGGCTAAAATAGCATCAAAATGAGCAGAAGATGTGATGTATGAAAACACTCTGTGAAAAAAGAAAGTAATCTTTCGTAGTTGGCAGGATTTGAACCTGCGCGGGGAGACCCCAATGGATTTCTAGTCCATTGCCTTAACCACTCGGCCACAACTACTAATGTTGCTTACAATCTGTTTGTTTGCATTATGTATGCATGTTACAAACTTCATTATAAATGGACACACACGTACTCCTGTTTTTGATCCTGTTGGACACTGCCCATGTCATGTACACACACACACACACACACACACACACACACACACACACTCGCGCGCGCGCGCCACACGCAGACAGACACACAGAGCTGCATAAACAACCTCAAATACACATTACAGAGATATGGATAGATAAATAGGCACACATGTGTGGCTGCTGTATTTGATCAGTGAATGTTTATGCATGCACTGGGAGTCACTATTTCTTCACTGTTTGATGTTGCTTTGGCCCAAGTCGTGCATTTTTGCCTACCACTGCAGCTACAATACATACATAATGGACTTACAGTACTTCATTGTGTCTAATTTCTTCCTCCACTACTGCGGAGGTATTGATTTATGGGTGACATGGTAAGTCTTCTGTGCTAGCTGTCATGAGGATCATCCATAATTTTCATATTAAGTGGACTGATTGTAGTGATTGGCATTTTTTATGGTAACTAGTCAAATGTAAAACTTTTCCTTGTGCTTGTTTAATATACAACATGGAGTAGTTATGGGATACGTACATTCATTGCAGTTTTGTAAGCTATAAACATTTACCGTGAAGTGAATTAAATGTTGCTACAAGAACGTGTGTACGTACATGCATCCATGTGCTTACTACTACAAACATGCAGTATGTATATTACGTAAGTACGTACATACACTGTACATTCAAATGATCAGTAGTTTCTTTCTCTTGCAACTTAGTAGTTGTGGCTGAGTGGTTAAGGCGATGGACTAGAAATCCATTGGGGTCTCCCCGCGCAGGTTCAAATCCTGCCAACTACGATCTTAATTTTCTTTTTTTGTCAACAGCATTTTCCAACATTTTAAGACCTTGTAATAGTCTGATTGCTTTTTATTACCGATGGAGCACAAAAATTACTATGTTTAGAACATCTCCACTTAATAAAAGATATTATAATTAACATATTTGTTAAGCTGCCTAATATACAACCTAGTCGTGGGTATTCTGAATTCACTCTGTTGGGGTGGAGTGATCTGTAGTCACTATGTATGCCACCAATATTTGGAGTGCAGTTTGTGTGAAGCATACTGCAGAACACCATTAGCTAGTGAAAGACACATTATTTTTGGTCGTGTACCTTCACTATTGACAAACCTCTAGCATTTCTTCTTCTGTATACTTATACCTCGTGTTGGAGCTTCATGTTTGTCTACATGTGCTTATCAACCATGATTACGTAAGTACAAGAAGCAAGTGTGTGCTTAACAAATAATATGCGTTTAATATATATGTGTGCTTAACAGCCAAACTATACATTGTTCCACAACACAAATATTGAAGCATTTAAAAGTACTCTGTTGTCAGATTTCAGGTCAAATATTAGTCTCGTGCAGCCAGACCACTATTTCAGCGCTGGGGCTTATCGATTGGAGATTATAAGTGCCCGTGCTGAAAAGGGTCTGGTACACTTCCAATAGGCCAGTTGTGACAGCATCTCATTTAACACTTCAAGACTGTTGACTGATTCAAAGTCGCCAGTGCTTATAATTAGATACTCGTCGAGCAATTAGCCTATCAACACCTCAAATTCCTACCAGGTGCTGTCACAACTGGCCTATTGGAAGTGTACCAGACCCTTTTCAGCGCGGGTGCTTATAATCTCCAATCAATAAGCCCTAGCGCTGAAATAGTGGTCTGGCTGCATGAGACTAGTCAAATATTTGCACTATATGGTAAGTTCACATTATCTCTCACAATCTTATCCAATTAGTAATATTACCAGTTGTAAAATATGCCCAACACTATATTTCAGTATACTATCTGAAAGTACATACAGGCTGGCACCCAACATTATGTATTTGTGAGCTTTTGAGTGTCTGGAACTGTCAACAGTTAAGCTGTAACAGTTAAGCTGTACTTACTGTATATGTACAGCAGAGTTGAATCTGGATCACTACTGTTGTTAGAAGCAATCTGAGGGAGTCTACAGCTGGGGGAGCATGCCCCCATATCCCTTGAGATGCTGTGTACACACACAGACCTTTACACCGTCGCCATCCCTCCCCCATTACCTTGAGTTATTTCCTAGATGATGGGGTCAGACCTGGATCTAATTAAAACCAAGGTATATGCCAAAAGCTACAGTTTTGGTGCTCCACTACCGTATTAAGCGTAAACAGGTAGCTAAACAGGTAGATTATATAATTAACAATCAGTTGATGGACGTGGTCCCACATACGTAAGTTTACAGACAGCAAAAACATGTTTACTATAAGTGGGTGCGACTTGCAAACTTCAACAAACCTTATTAATAAATTAGCCTTGCCTACAGACAGTATCACACATTCCCAATAAGTGGGTGTGGCTCACAAAAGAAGCTGGGCTGCAGCAGAACTAAACTATGGCTAGTATACTTCCACACTAATTAATTCATTTCACACATAATCCAATCCAGGATGTTCTATGTACCAGGACAAAATGTGACCTGATTGACCCGAATGACCCAGGTAACCAACCTAGTTTTGACCCTGATGTACAGTGCTATAATGATTATATTGTGTGCATGCAGTCTATTGGCAGATACAGTACTTAACAGTAGAGGTGTACCGATATGGTTTTTTGGCATGTACTGATATCCGATATTGATGCTACCAAAAGAAGCCAATATCTGATAGTTGATCCGATATTTGCATTCCAATTTTAAGCAAACTAAAGTGTACAACATGTGCATGTTCATTGCTATACTATGTCTGTGGTGGTAGGCACCCACAAACATTTTAATGTATATTCCCATGAAGCCTTAAACAGATATTTCTGCGTTACTCCGCATTTAATGGCTTGTGAGAAAGCTGGTACAGCAAATATCCTTGGTTATCTGTGACTCTTCTTTATTACAAAGGCACTGTATAACTGCTGATAAGCTTTCCAGCAACAAACACTAGAAAAATGTGGCTTTGCATAGTGTAGCGCTTGTTGTAGAGTGAACAATACGTCACTGGCACTAAACAGCCACATGGATAACATAGAAAACTAATATATAATCCGTTTATGTACAAATATTGCAACTGTATATCGGTAGCGATATCAGTCCCAATCCAACTGTTCTGTACCGATACCGATATTGTAAAAATTACCATATTGGTGGCCAATATTGTAGCCGATCCAATTATTGGTATACCTCTACTTAACACAAATATGTTGTGTTTTTCTGTGTCAGTAGTTGTGGCCGAGTGGTTAAGGCGATGGACTAGAAATCCATTGGGGTCTCCCTGCGTAGGTTCAAATCCTGCCAACTACGATTGGTTTCTTTTTTTTTTTTGTTAACAGTATTCGAGAGCAGTTAAACTGTGTGTACGTAATACTTCATCCATACAAAAAGATGTTTCACTAGTTAAAATTTCTTGCATCATATGTGACCGAATTTTGGAAAACCGTCGATCTACGCACAATAGTACGTACTTTTGCAATAGAACGCATTTAAAAACTATAAATAAAAATGCAAGCTCCAGAAAAAAAATTACGCAAGTTTTTATCGCCTAACTGGTGAGCAAATTAAACCTCCAATGGATAAATCCTCGGCATCATCGTGTTTGCCTGTTCATAGGGAGTACAAAAATCTTTGTTTCATCTCCATACACGAAAGGATTTCAAAAATACAGACGTTTGTTTACGTTGCGCTGACGAAAGAATTTACCGACGATCGTTTTTCAGTGAATTTGTCTTCCTTCTCAAACACTGAAGCATGCCTGGGGCAAAAACTATACCTTGGTGGATGCACAAATTCATAGAGAACACAATGAGCCAAGATTCAATTCCCTACGCTGTTGTATCAGTAAGTTATGATGGTTTATATAAGTGCCTGTAGTTACTTTTCTCAATAGCTTCTGTACATACACTGTATCAATTTATTTGCTCGTCTGGCTGTCTAGTGCTGTATTTCCAATGCTGCTTAACTTATGAAGCTGAAACTTAGCTAGTCCATTCCTCTGTCCCTGTAGAAAAAAATAACAAATAAAATGAATTTTGAAAATTGTGCGGATATCAACGGTTTTCTAAAATTAGGTCGCATATAGGTGTGAATGCACATTCACTGCAGGTATACATAACACAGAAACTGTTCAGTTATTACGTAACAGTAGTTGTGGCCGAGTGGTTAAGGTGATGGACTAGAAATCCATTGGGGTCTTCCCGCGCAGGTTCAAATCCTGACAACTATGTACTACCTTTTTTTGTTTGTTTAATTTCCAAAGTTTGATGGAGATTTTTTTCATTTAGAGTTTTGTCTGCATACTTCTAGCTGTGATCAGATAACGAACTTACAATATTTGTATGTACACATTTACTGTGTGCATGCATGTGTACATATACTGTATGATTACCTGCTGTGAACATTTTACATCCATAGATTGCAGGCAATGAAGAGAGAGATGCGTGTTAAGGAACTCAAAATGCTAGATGGAGCAAGACAACGTTTTATGCAGCATCACCAACAGGTGAAAGAAGCAGAATTGAAAAGGCTTGATGATGAAATTAAGCGTAAGGTGAGTGAGGTGTTTAGGTACATACATAGATGTAGTAATCACTTAACATAGCTAATGGTTCAAGACTTCACTTAAATTCACCAGCAGAATGACAATGTATGCATAACTGACACCTGTGTATCATGCTATTGTCCACTTGTGTCAAGAACACCTCAGCTCTACAGTTACTGTTACTGGTTTTCACAATATATAAGTGCATACAACGTACAGTTTTGTAGCTCACTGATTGTTCCTTCCCTCAACAGATTTTACTTCGAGAAGAGGAGACAAAGATAGCATTGGATGATGCTGACATCAAGGCTGTGGAACTTGATGCCCAAAAAGCTCTGCTAGAACAAGTAAGCACTCACAAACTGAGGCTGTATAAGCACATCATTGTGTGTCAGTGTATGTGCATACGTACAGTATGCATGTAGAATTTATTTATAGTACTGCATAAGGTGTCTGCTATTATAAATTTCTTTCTGGTGTGGCTTTTGTTTGTCTTATCAATTTTTTGATGGACAGCATTAATTGAAGAAAAGTACAACCCTAAATAATGCACAGTCACACTTACAATCAAACATATACACCACTTGCACGCAGTAACTTTTAGAATATAAACAAAGCAAGAACAAAAGCAACAATCAATGTGTGGTTTTTAAAGTTGTTCCCTTCCTTGACATGCTATGTGCGACATACACAACACACAATGCATCTTTTCTGCATATATTCACACTGTAGGAGCTACTCCGTAAACATGAAGAAGCCATACAGCTCATGCGTGCTAATACTGTAGCACATGGTCAACAGGAGGAGCTGGAGAGAGAGCTGCTGGAGAGAGCCTTGGAGGAGGGTGGGGCTGGAGACAAGGCAGGGCTACTGGGTGCGCAGTCACAACTTGGCAAGGCTCAATTAAGACAGGCCAACCTTCAGATGCAGCATGAAATGGAAGCACTGCAGCAGTTGAATGACCTCCAAAGAGAAATGAACAATGACAATGTAAGTTTAGTAGTAACAACTGTTTATACATATGTAGAAACTTTAACTATTGCTTAAACTTATTGTCGAGTTAATAACATTCTCTGGCATAGTGTACTGTATTATTAGATGAGTTAAGTTTCTAGGTTGATGGCATATCTAATTAACATACAATAGCTGGTTGGCAAGCCAAGCTGGGACTTGTATACCAGCAGGTTTCTTTATTTCTGTTTATACTGATGAGACTAGAATAAGGAAATAAGGAACAAAATCATGAGACAAATCAAACTTTTAGTACTCGATAACTTGCCAACCAAGCACCTAGACCCAACATTGCACTAAGCACTGTACTTAAAGGGACTATGCACTCTAGCTCTGTGAAGCCATGTAATATTTTGTATAACATGAAAACGTTTTATGCATACATGGAGGTGTTCTTTCCATTGAAAGTAGTGGTTAGATGGAGTGTTTGTGAAACTTTATTACTATTATAACCATACGATACACTAACTTATAAAAGTTGTTATAGAACACTTTATCTATACTAGTGCATGTACATATGGTCATTAACAGTCAATTATCTTAATTTACAGTTGCTACAGAAATCACAAGCAATTTCAGTTAAGCAGAAACAGATACACAGTTTAGCAGAAGGCCTGAAGGATGAAGAGGTAAGTGTAACTATAAACAGTGACCCAATAGTTTTTATCATGTGTACACACAGCACACAGTTCTAAAGGAACGTGGTAAACAGCTACTGTCTACCAGGATGGACCAAGTGGCTGATGACAACAGAAGAATGGGAAAAATATCTCAACTAGGACAAGAACATCTCACCATTGACACAACTACTAGCACAGGTAAGCTGATACTTTCTCTCTTTGCTCCTATGCCACTACTGTTCTTCGTAGACACTACTAAATCAAATGCTGTCACAGAGGCGTCTGCTGAAGAACCAGCTTCAACTGATTTGTCAGGTAGCTAATCATTATTTATACAATCTATAAAGAAGGCCTAGCAGGTTGTTAAGAAGTAGTAACACATACTGCCTTAATTTTTGTTACTGGCTTACATCGTATCAGACCTTTTATCCTCCATAGTTTTGTGAGTGATTCAGAAATTCTGATATCTACATATGTAAATTTAGAAGGCCTTTAGCACATGGTAGCACACTTCATATACTTATGTACAATGTATGTCTCAAGGCTGTAATCAAATACATACGTACACTAGTATGTTATCTTTTTGGGTAATTCAGAAAGAATCTTAATGTCTATGTAGATACAATGGCTTGGAACCTCAATTATCTGAATACCTTTGTCTCAATCTAATCACAAAAGTGTTCAGTTAATTGGAATAAATGATGCCCACTCATTTATTAAAGGATTTGGTTGAACTACTCTAATAGAACACACAAAATACTCTAAATGTTACTTCTAGTTTTGGGGCAATCAATGTCCCACTGTATTTAGTATTGTATTTTTATATGGTGTGTAGTGTCTAGTTGGGTGAGGAGAAGAGAGACTCTGGACAGACAAGAAGCAGAGTTACTGTCTCGTGTAAGAAACCTACGACACAGAGTATTACAACAGTCACTACAGCAGTCAAGAGACAGTAGTGCTAACCACAGCACCTCACTCAGTACTGAACCATTTAACAGTGTAGTAACACCCACCACAGATCATAATACATGATTATACAATTACAGTAAAATGTGTATGTGTAATACCAAGAGTTAATAATAGTGGGGAGGTAATACCTTAACAACTACAAAGTTAAAGCCTACGTAAGAAACAGTGCTGCAATACATGGAAATAGACTGTCTCAAAACTAATATGTGTACTGTGTGACTCAAAGCCACTCATCCAAATGTGTGCCTACCAACCAAATGATTACACCCTGGAATATTAATAAAAATCTTGTCACTGGCAGTACACCATTTATTTTTACGCTATTCTATTCATTGGACTAGCCTGGAATCTAGCACTAGCATGGTGAATATAACCAACATTGTAAAACTAAAAGTTGAATGGCTTCACAGTTGTGTTTATCACTCAATACCTTCATAATCACAGCTCAATACAGAAGTTATTCGGATCACTGAAAGTAGGACACTTCAAAGACACTGTGGGATGGTCACAAAGTTTAGAGTATCTAGAGTAGCAGGAATTCTACTATAAAACAGGGAACAGCCTGCATATGTGGTACAGCACCTATGCTCTAAACAGTGCTCATGTTAGTATTCTACACCTGTTATGGTGTGTATTTATATTGTGATACCTACATGTCTAGGTCTAGGATGCAAACATCAAATGAACTAATTATGCTACAAAGTAGCTTGTTATTGAATTTCCTTATCAAATTTAAACTTGCTTAGATGCTATTACACTCCAAAGCCACACTTTGTAAACTGATGCATTTGGTTACAATAAACATTATAAACCATATGCATGTAACAGCTAAATAACAACAGCTGTTTTAAAAGAATTTAGATGTATGAGACAGATATTTATATAGGTTGCATGCTTTAATGTTGGTCAGTAAAAAATAGAACCACAATCAGCCATTTGTCTCAAGCTGATACTGTTCACTTGTCAACTGCTGTCCAATGATGATGGTTATTTTAGTAGGTGTGCGTTCTCCAATACTGTTATATATGCAATAGGACCAGCGATATGATCAGCCACAAATTGTAGCTCCTGAGGCTTATATAGCTGGGGGTAACAGTTCCCGAATTTGAAGCCACAGGGATTTCTAAAGCAATTCTAATCATAGTAATCCTAATGAAACTGTGCACTATCAGTGGCAGCTACAGGGGGTTGTAATGGTTTCAACTGAAACCCCCTCTGAAAATAAGGTGAGCACCCGAAATCAGTTTACGTTACAGGCGCAGTAGACCGTGGCCAGCAGCCAAGTGAGCAATTCATGTTCACTGCAGTAATAGCCAACGACCTAGTTAATCATTTGATGCCATCCTAGCATTACCCCTATTAGGGGTCAGAATGCAGGCTCTTCATATGCAACAAGTGCCTCTAAAAGTACTATTATTTTAAGGCTGATTACTGCTAATTCTAAAGGCTTCACTTGCATTTTCTAAAGGCTTTAATATAGGGATTTCTTAGGCCATAGAAAAGCTACTGCCTTTTTGCACATATATACTTAGGAACCCCATACTGTACTGACCAATAACCAGAACACTGATCCATGCATTGATAACAAAACAAGAGATTGTGTATTATTCTATTCATAGGACTATAATTATAGCCTACATAAAAGGAATCTAGGTTAGTATAACAGTGGAAATAACCATTGTAAAACTAAAAGTTGAATGGCTTCATGGTTGTATTTATCACTTCATGATCCCTTCAATATATATATATTTATTCAGATCACTTAGTACACTTCAATGAGCCTGTGGAATGGTCACCAAGTTAAAGGTGTCTAGAATAGCAAGAGTTTACCATAAACAGGGAAGATGTCAACAACCCTGTGGTACAGCACCTATACTGTGCCCACTGTACAGCACTCATGTTAGTATTCTACACCAGTATAAAAGTTTATGGTGCGTATTGATACCTACATGTCTAGGTCAAGGGTGCAAACATCAAATGGACTAATTATGCTACATAGCTTTTTCCTTATCAAATTTAAACTTGCTTAGATGCTATTACACTCCAAAGCCACGTGTTTGTAAATTGATACATCATAAAACAATAAACACTGAAAGCCATAATGTATGTAACAGCTGTTGAAATAACAACAGCTGTTAATAGATATATGAGACAGGTATCTCAAGCTGATGTTGTTCACTTGCAGTACAGTTCACTTGTCAACTGCCGTCAAATGACGGTGGTTATTTTGGTAAGTGATGATCTATTTTGACTATGCAATAGGACCAGTGATGTGATCAACACAAATTGTGGCTCCTGATTGCATGAGGCTTGGAGATGAAATACCTGGCCATGGGGATTCCTGAATTTGAATAATAACCACAGGGCCATCCTAACAATCTTAATGAAACCCTGCGCTGACACCGCAAGCCATAGTCTTGGGATTGGAGAGCTACTATATATTGGAATAGGGAAACTGCACTCGAGTATCTACTACAATAGACTCCCTTCAGTATCAGCATTTCCTCCCAATAGAATAATCCCATGCCATAGTTTTAATACAATTTTTTTCTCTTCGTTCATTATCAATATATGTAATTGGTTTGTATGTACTCGTTTTCAATGTACTGTAGTCTCCTAGTCCAGTACTAGCTAGGGTTGGGCTTTGGAAGGGTACTTTTATTCCACCAGCCACAATGTCGATACAACCCATTCACACACTATTTTCCTGTGCATGCTTTCATAATGTTAATACCTACTATTCTAAACTACCTATAGTGCTGCGATGCGGAAATAATATGTGCATGATTGTGTATCGCAGCTAGCAAATGGGAGAGAATATTTAAAGGCTATAGTATGTACCATGTGTGCAGAACATCTGCCTCTATTAATAATACAAGTTAAATTCCGGCTATGTTTGCTGGTAAATAATAAACCACAATCAGCCATTTTCTTCAAGCTGATATTGTTCATTTGTCAACCACCATACAGTAATGGCATTTATTTTGGTAGGAGTACAGGGTTCCATGGTTACCAATATGATTGTACAATAGGACCGGTTATATGATCAGCCACATGTTGTGGCTCCCATTGCCTCCCAATTGCATGATGAGGCTTGGGGCAAAATACCTGGTGGTTCCTGAATTTGAAGCCACAGAGAATTCTTAGGCCATAGAAAGATTGGACATATTCTATTCGGAAGACTTTATAATGTGCCGAGGCATGAACTTGCTTGCCCACGCACTTTTTTGTAAATGAAGCTAGATATGTTCTGCAAGTGTTTTAATACTTTTTGCTTACATAATTATACCACTTGATATTGTTTCTCCCTGTCTGTATTGCTGCAGCATACATGATAAATTTCCTTTCCGAAGCCATTAAATTGACTTTGCACAATCATAAAGCAAAAACTAAATCAAGAAACTGCTCAATACAAGTTTTAGTGTAGTCAGCCTTCTTCAAGAAAACAATGAGTAGCTACACATCAAAATTCTTGAACCTGTGAATAAGTTACATTTTTCCAAAAACCTGTAAAAATAGGATAAACAGATATCACCTCTCTTTAAAAGCGCCTATTCAATAGGCTCCATAAGAGTTTCCAGCAACTAAAATTGTACGAAATATAGAGGACTAGTTTTAAAAAAAAAACTAAAAATATAATTAATATTAAATTGCTACATATTAATTTTGTGGTTGTTACCATGATAACAGGTATACAAATAAGTAGAAATATTTGAACGTAATTAACATGATCTGAAATCAAAATTGTGAAATTTTAATTTTTGGAATTACATGCCTTGGTGCACTATACCATAATTTTTCATTGTAAAATAATTTTCATATGGAAAATTTGTATGAAAATTTCTTACATGAAAAATTTTACATAAGATCGAACTACTCTGCATAAAAGGAATCTAGTATAACAGTGAAAATAGCAACCATTGTGAAACTAAGTTGAATGGCTTCATGATTGTGTTTATCACTCAAAATACACAGCATGGTCTCTTCAATATAGTTATTCGGATCACTGAAATTAGGACACTGTGGGATGGTCACAAAGGTTTTGGTTCCACTTGGGGTACTTTGAGATAATACTCACTCTCTAGGGTTCCTATGGATACAGATACATGAATTGACAAGAAGAAACCATCCTGACCACCTGGCAGACTCCTGTAAGCGTTTGAGCGTTAATCAGATGGCCGCAGGTTCGAGGCCACCCAGGTCCAGTCATCTCCTCTCTCCACCTTTTCAAAACATGCTTTATCCCTGATGTAACAACTTTAAACAGGCTGTGGGACCAGGTGTCCTACAGACCTTCAGCACTTGTGCTGTAAAGCCTAGCCTTAAAGAAAGGATGTCAGCCTGTGGTACAGTACCTATGCTCTGCCTGCTGTACAGTGGTCTTGTTAATATTCTACACCTGTTATAAAAGTTTATGGTGTGTATTGATACCTACATGTATATAGGTCTAGGGTGCAAACATCAAATGGACTAACTATGCTACAAAGTAGCTTGTTATTGAATTTCCTTGTCAAATTTAAACTTCTGTTGCACTCCAAAGCCACAGGTTTGTACACTGATATATCATAAAACATAATTACAATAAACATTGAAAGCCATAATAGCCATAATGCATGTATGTAATATGTACAGCTGTTAAAAACTACAAAAGAATTGATATATGAGACAGATACTGTGCGATTTGATTTTGGAAAATCAGTCTTAATGCCATACGTGACATAATTAGAAATAATTCATAATTCACTGTGTTACCATTAAGACAGTTTGGCACCTATTAGATTATTTCTCAAAATCAGCATTTCAAAACAATAATAACCGCTTGGAATATATGATAATATTTGAGTTGTCAAATGTGACATTAAAATTGATTTTCCAAAATCAGGTCACATATATAGGTTGCATGCTTAAATCATTCATAACCACTAACTAATATTATGCTAAGGACCTGTTAGAAAGCTATGGCATATGTGTGTGCTAATTAGCAAACGATAACAGTTAGATTATATCGCATGCAGATAATTTTAAAAACATGGTAATGAACCTAGGTTTCCTGAATTGCACCCAGACGTTTGGGCTAACAGCATAATCGTAGCTATCTATAACCACATCCTCTAGAATGCTTCATCTAACATTGAAACCTAGCTAACTTCCACTATACTGCGATTTGGTATTGATGGTCACCAAGTCAGAAGTACACCCAGTGAGGGAAATTTCTGGGAACTCGTTTGAACTATGCACCACTGAATGATCAGTATAGATACATCATATATTAGTGTTATTCTGAACCATAAGTTCAGCTCAAATAATTGAGATACAGTACTCAGTCAGGTAATATTGACTACTCTTGGTAGAAGAGTCACTCATCTATAGTAATAAATTCAAAATTCATGTGATTCTAACCTTGGTTAGATTGGGATTGATTGGTTTATTGAAATGGAGTACCAATACTAGACTTACCAGTATGGTTTGAAATACAATGGACATAATATTGTGTTGGCCTGGTCTATAAAATTAAGGCTTCTATTTTAGTGTATGCAGTATCACCACAATCGTCACTTCATATTATCAAAGATATTGCATTTATTGTCATTTGCAGCCTTTATATCCATATATGGTCATAGTACATTCGGATGTATGCATGCTAAAATACCATTGTGTGCATGTGCATGCAGCATAATTATGTGTGTGCATGCAGCTAGTCAGCTACTGCTGCAAATATAAGTCAAATACACACTGGCAAGTTCAGTTATATTGAGTGCTCAAGAACTGCATTGTAAGTATGTAGGTAGTGCGTGTGTGTAAAGATGTGACAGATCTAGAGTAAATAGTGGAGAAGAGCGCTAGCTAGTTATGTATAGTCAAACTTGTTTGTATAAAGTTTAGTGAATTAGAACCAGCGAAACTTCTTTCTCAGTTGGAACAAAGCAAGACAAGTAGTAGGTGAAAATTAATGATTATTTGACAAAATGCGTGTTTTATTAGTAGTGCTGCCTAGTAATTATTTCTAATAGCTGTCACTGGATGCTACTTTTTCTGCCTAAAACATTATAGGTCCTCACATAATCCCTATAGGCATTTTAGAACTTCATCCTTAGCTAGCTTCTCATTCTTGATGCTAGGAATGTTGTAGTCATTGACATTTTTGTTATAATTTACCCAGATGCAGAACATAAACTTATTTTGTTAATGTTGTATTGTAGTGTGATTGGGTTAGTGGCAGAGGAGACAGAAAATGAATTTTCAATGTATTCTTGAGGTGAGATCATCTAATAGTTAAATATCTTGTTAGAATTTTCTTCATTCAGACTGCCATTGTATACATCACAGCTTTTACCCTTTGTGGTGAGTATAGATATAATACAGTTAGCTGCATGACTGTCTTGCTAACTTGTACTGTAGAATGAGTTTTGTAAAATAGAATGCAAAGTATACAGCATTAATAGAAATTATTGCCCAATTAGATGCTGTCAGTTATGGTGATCTACGACTTGTTGGTGGGAGCAATTATAAAGAAGGAAGGGTCGAGATATACACTTCCAGTTGGGGCACAATCTGTGATGACCATTGGGATTACTTAGATGCAAGAGTGGTGTGCAGACAACTAGGATTTGGTACCTATGGTACTGCCCTAACTGGTAGTAGCGTGACTGATGGCTCTGGCAGCATATGGTTAGATGACGTAGAATGCACAGGAACTGAATCTACTCTCTTGAGTTGTTCAAGAAGCTCTGTTGGTAGTCACAACTGTGGTCATCATGAAGATGCTGGTGTACGGTGCTATGGGACTCCTCCAAGTTAGTTACGTATATATACAATACTACTGAACATTTTCAGTACAAAAGTATGATCACAATTTGTATTAAAGTATGCATGTGTAGTTTTCATGTTTGTTATATAGTGTAGCTATGCAGTGGTAAGCATCCAAATGGTAGTTACATTATAACCTCAAAAGATCGTAGAAGCAGCAGTAATGTTATTTGCTGAACACAACCCTTGTATATAAAAATTAATTGTGAAATAAGTTATACAGGCACTGCACCCTATAGTACATGATCCTTATGTATCTATAGCTACCCTGTCCCCTACCAAACTAGATTACATATGCTACTGGTAAGAAACATGGATGCATCTGTTGTGTTTTTGTAATTTAGTTCTCCTACGTACTGTATCAGTACTACTGAGTTATCACTAGACCCAGATTACATTCCAATTTTTGTTGCAAGAGAAACTGCCTACAACATAGCCCATGAAAGTATATGAAACAGTTTAGTTTTCTTTGCAACTACTGTAGTTGATCTGACGATCTACATAAGTTGCCACACCGTTTCAAATTCTTGAAATACTGTAAAGTACACTGTAAATATTTGACTGTCACACCTCTTGTAGAGACTGAGCTGATGTCCTCAAGTCAAGTGACTCATTAAATTTTCATTACATAATAGTGTAATCGCGTAAATAATATGATCCACGAGGTTTGCTTTTATATAGGTAGCTAGCATTATCAAGAGTTCATAATAAGAGTTCGGGTAATCATTATTAAATTCCTTGTTTCCCATCACCACCTGCATCTCGAGTCAATTTTTAGGGGGTTTACTCTTTTTACCACTTTTCATGGCCCTTACGTAATATTAAGCTCAGAAGCATCCAGACTTCCTACTGTAGTTGTTGCTCTCTTTGACTTTAGGGCATCCATCTAGTAGTTGCCGCAAGTATAGTCGACTTTAGGGGACATGACAAGTAGTATTAGCGTTAGGGTTAATTGGTTTCTTCTTCACCTTTAGGGTTAGGTTCTTCTTACCATATACAGCTTACTTCTTGAGTCATAGAAAAGAAGGAGTGTAAGGGAGCTAACAGCAGTAGCACATCCAATAGCACACTGAGCTATCACACTGATGGTCCCAAGTTTGAAGCCGGATCATGCAGGGTTGCACTTTTTTTTCGTTTTGGTTACCTTTTTTGTCTAAGTTTTATAGGGACATAAAATAGGGTGAAAAGAGAGATACCCAATTTTTAGGTAGCTAGCCATGCCAAATTTTAGTCATTTGATTATAGATCATGTGAATGCAATATTTCATGATAGAAGGAGGCACAGAGTGACCAAGCTTTAAGGTAAATGTATCACTATTAGCTGTGCATATAAACATAGCAGAAGGGTGGAAGACCCTCCACTCTTGTTCAGCTAGGTGCATGGGTGTACAGTCCTGGCTAGTCTCGCATCGCCAGACCCGCAGGCACTTATAATTTCCAATCGATAAGCGCCGTGTGGAGAAATAGGGTCTGGCAACACGAGACTAAGCCCTGGCAGCCTTCAAGATCGAGATACTCTAATAGAGCAGTCAGAGACTGAAATAACAATAGTCAATTGTATAATAATAATAATCAATAATCACCTTCCACCAGCATCAGTTTTTGTTCCATTGGGTGATGGGAAACAACTCAAACTAGCAATATAATAATGATGGTCTCATAATATTTGTATAGGGGTTGATTAATAATGATCGAGTGCTGGGGCCATACCTCTTAGTAATCTATTTACTTGATCATGATGACCACACCCCCATATTATTGGTCTAGCTGTATTCATAACAAGTACACAGAAAAATTTGGAATTTTCAGCTAGAGTAGGGACCATAGCACATCGATAAAAAGTACTGAAACAAGTTGGAGTATAGTGCATGATATTAAATCACAGTAAAACAATAAGAAGTGTTATCCTTACTGTGCTCAAGATACCATAATGGAAATGCACAATTAAGGATATAACACTTCTTATTGTATTACTGTGATTTAATATCGTGCACTATACTCCAACTTGTTTCAGTACTTTTTATCAATGTGCTATGGCCTCTACTCTAGTTAATTTTTCTGTGTACTTGTTTATAAACTTTTTTTGTAAATAATTATTATGACTGGTGAACCCACGCATACTGCATCTGAATGGCGCCATGCACCCCAGCTGTGTTAATTATCGTCTGAAAAGTGTCATTACGCTTCGTTGTCTGCTATGTTACACAGCAGTACGAATCAAGAACTGTTCAAAAAGCTCCTCTGAAATCAAAATAGCCACTATGAAAAATACAGATGATTTCTGTGACAAAGGGAAGCCATCACATGCTACCACCAAATTGACACTTTTCACTGTCAGCAAGATGAATGGGACACAAAGGAGGACACTGGTAAGTCCATGAAGAATGCATTGTACGTACTGCGGTATGCCAAAAGGCACTAGTCGGGCCGAAGCGATGTGAAAAAATCAAGCCCGTAGCCTTAGCCATTATCAAAATACGCTTGTTTGAAGGCATCAGACAGTCATTCAGTAGAAAATTCCATTAAATAAATAATTATTAAAATTCTGTAGCAGCTTGTTGAAAGTATTCTGGGTCGATCTGAAAGCTTTTTTTTGGTACCTAACTGATACTGCCTCATCGTCGTCAGGGCCGGGGAAAATTGAGGCTGTTTTTGGGTGATATTCCGTGGGCCATGCCTACTCCTTTGTGGCCCCTACTATACAGTTACTATCATACTGTATGATGCTAGTACACTGAAAATATGAAAAAGTGGCGTGCCCCCTGGTATAGGTGAAAGCTAACTTGAGTTACTCTAATACAGCAGTCACCCTAATAGAACAGTCACACTTGCATACAGTAGCTGTATATGTTATAACAAAAACAATCCAGTAAATTAATTTGAAAATGAAAGTAGGGATAAAGGGATAAACAAGAGATGATCGATGGCATTACAGCATAGGAGGAAATCCCTACTTTGGCATTGAACTCACTGAGCTATGATACCATCATTCATCTCTTGTTTCACTACTTTTTATCCCTTGGATCCATACTTCATTTTTAAATTAATAATTTAAAAATATTATACTGGTAGGGTAGGTATTCAGTACTATGATGTACATAGTAAATAGGATTACATACAGTGCATTATTTCAGGGTATGCAGTTAGATTAGCTGGTGGAAATGGACATGATGAAGGACGTGTAGAAGTTTTCCATAACCATGTTTGGAAAACTGTGTGTGATGATCGCTTTAACTGGGAAGAGGCAGATGTTATTTGCAAGTCCTTGGGATTTCGATATGGTGCTCGAAGTTACCATGGATCTGCCCACTATGGACGGGGATCTGGATTAATCCTGCTCGATGAGATGCATTGTTCAGGAAGAGAATGGAGTTTATTTGATTGTCCACACAGTGGGTTTCACAGACATGATTGTAGCCATAGTGAAGATGCTGGAGTGGCATGTGCAGGTAACATACTAAAGCTTGAAGTTTTAAATGGGTGAAATGGCCAGCATGTGATGTGGCCAAACAAAAGTTGCAATGATGTAAATGCATTGTATGCATACAGTAGGGACACTCCTTTTTAATTTAAGGCAATTAGTCTCAGAGTCTGGTGTACCCCTATGCCAAACTATGAAGGGATCAGACTGTTTCTGGTAGCCTAAGGCCTTCAAAATTTAATATTCGGTCATTAGTTTAGGTGTTTATTCATTTATTGAAAATGTTCTTCACACTCTTAGAAATTCATTATGCTGTTACTTATGTTTCAAACCAGCCAGTCTCTTGGCCAGACTGCTTTTCTCAGTAATTACTGATTAGAGATTATTCCAAGCACTTACATGTATAACCTATAAGTAATGAGTGCTGTGGCAGAGAAAATGGGGTCTGGCCACATTAGACTAGCAAAACAAAACTTAAGAGTTGTGAAAGTGTAAAACGGACTTTACTGTTTATCACTAACCTCCATCACTGGCTGTCTTAAGCAATTTCGCTCACATGGATACAGAAAGACAAACATGGAAAGTATACATGCACTCACAAGGGAAACAATTTCAGGAAACTAGGTATGTGCCTGTAGGTACATGTTTAGTTTTTTTAACATTGCAATAATATGGCATTGAAACATATTAAGTATCTTGCAAACATATTGCATATGTAATACCCTCTATAATTTTGTGGATTTATAAAGATTATCATAGTGAAACACTATTTCAACAACTCTCCCTCTGTACAAAGTCTCCATTCTATGTAAGTACGTTCATTGGTTGTAGCTTACAAGGTCTGATATATTGTTACTTTATCATTTTGCTGAATGTTCTGTACATGAACCTTTAGAACGTATGTGTTTACACACAAAGTGTAAGGGAAATCTTAGGAATTTTACAAGCAAGTAGGGAGCATCAAAAGTACAGTAGTACTGTGTAGTATAGATCTGCTCCTTCCTACCAAAATATATCATTTGTAAACTATCCTCACCTTTCCTTTATGATGACTTGGCAATATAAGGCCAGCATTTATTCATTCCTGTAGCAATTAACTAGTGAGTGCGGGTGATTATCAAAACTATTATCAACCAGTATACTGTACTGCTTTACTGTTTAAGTAAGGATCCCTCCCAAAAATGATGATGCATGCCGCCTAAAACACCATGTTCAAAAATCATCTTAGAGACATCATACCCCACGAAAATCACCTTTACAGAGTAACATTAGTCCATCTAACATGAAATACAGTATTAAAAACAAGAAAAGACTTAACGGTGACTGGATATAGAATTTTTTAAAATAGCCAAATCTTGAAATTTGGTCTGCCTCACTGACTCACTGACTCACTCGCTGACCACAGTCGCAAGCCTAGAGGCCAAATGAAGCAGTGCACAGCCACCATTTTATGCCACAATAATAAACTCACCAGTGGGATGTGCTGAGATGTGCCTTTTGGGGTTCCGACAAGTGTAGGCCCTCTGCGCCTTGTCATTTCTTTTTTCTTCAATCAGGCTGCTTGTCTTCTCTTCTTCATCCAACAAAACCATATCGGGGCATTAATTTTCCGTATCAATGCTTTCTTTTAGCAGCATATATAGACCCAACAGAATTATTTCAGAGCTAGATTTCAGAAGCGCTTCAGTCCTGGCGCTACCATAAGAGGCATACTAGTTAGACACTCTGCAAATTTGCAATTGGTATCATAGATTCACAACCACGCCCATCAAAGAAAGATCTAGGTGGCGATAGAGTGCAGAGTCCACACCTCTTAACAATCTAGCTATTTACGTAACTGTAATCAACGGATGACCTTACCCCTTATTGGTCAAACTAGTATTTGTTGACTCGAGATACTCTAATAGAACAGTCACTCTAATACAACAGTTATGTATGACATTCTAATAGAACAGTCACAAGTTACACTGTAACTAGCTGTGCTACAACAAAAAACTAGTATTTTAAAAAAAAGTGAAACAAGAGATGAATGATGGTATCACAGCATAGCTCGGTGGGAAAGTCCCTACTTTGACACATTAGCTATAATTTTGTTCAATGCCAAAGTAGGGACTTTCCCACTGAGCTATGTGTAATACCATCATTTATCTCTTGTTTCACTATACTTTTTATTGCATAGATCCCTACTTCATTTTTAAATCAACATTTTTTTAATATACTACTATAATTAAGTCTCCAAAATGACACTGTATTGTCAACTTTCAAGTATAAGTACAATGGATGGTATGAAAAATTGTTAGTTTACCATAAATGTATCACAGATGATGGCAAAGCACTTTCCAAGAAACAAAAGTCGCAAAACAACACATTAATTTTAAAAATGTTTCCAAATTAACAAAATAGTACTGTAGTGTTGATTGCTAGATTAGAATAATTGCATGTTATATTAGAGTGACTGACTGCATCTTGATCTTCAACACAGAGAAATGTTTCATATTTGCAGATAAGTATAAATCATAATTACAATAACAGTAATCAATTTATTAGGGAAAAGTAGGTGGGCAGGTGACAGGAAGTAAGGAATTGATAAATCACTGTAATATCAAGCCCATAAATACTTTCATAGTAATCAAAATGCTTCTGACAATAACATTTTTAAATAGAATTTTCTACTGAACAACTGACTAACTGCCCAGCACATGTTTCAAAGGAAAGATGAGTCACAGTGTATATAGTACTGCTTCTTAGGAATGCACTAAAAGAAATGGAGGTAGTATATCAAAATGTAACCTTCCTAGGAGATTTTACAATTCTCATTACAAACATAAATGATTTTATCTGACTGCTTTATTAGAGTAGCATAATTGCATAGCTGTAATATTAGAATTTCTCACTGCTGTATTACTATATCTTGGTCTTTTTAAAAAAATAATATAGTTGTGATTTTTTCACTGTTACAGCTTTATAATTGTTTCAAAATGCCAAGACTCAGTTGATTGTCCAACAGCCCACGCACGTAATTCTCAATTGCATCACAAAAGGTCCTCAAAATTGGTATGTTAGTTAACATCATCTTAACAAGTACCAATTTCACTATTTAAATACCGCAAGTATCCAAGTATGTACTTGCAGTGTTTGTTTCAGTCCTGTTTAATTAAACCGTAAGGTCATCTAAATTTTGTAACATGAATATTATTAGTACTGAATAATATCTGGCAGAAAAATACAAACTTTCATTCATGTATTATTATTTAGTACCACCATGATACTAAATGATATAATGCAAATGTAGACATGTATACATTTGTAAATGTATCACTAATTCAATTTGTGTTGTATACTTGCAGCATCACAATATATCATGAACCTAACAGTGATCCTTGGACCCAACACCCCTCCACCTTATCAATACACAAAGATTAATACTGATCTAAACTGGGGAGCTGGTGGAGAATACATTTATTTATGCTACAGGAAAGGAGTTAGGGGATCACCAATTACTGGTATAGATGTTATTGCAGCTGCAGGGAGTAGTTTTCCTAGCCAGTATAGTTACGATAAAATTTATGTAGACCTTAACAAGGGATCAGGAGGTGATTACATTTATGTGTTTTACACCAGAACCACAGGCCGTGCACCAATTAGCAGTGTTGATGTGGTAGTTGGTGAATTTTCATATCCTTCATCCAGTTGGGTACGTATTGAGACTAATTGCAATAAAAAGGTGGGAGGAAAATACATCTACATTTGCTATCACCAGTCTCGAAAATAGTTAAAGCTTTAAGAACACATGATTGAAACATAATAGCTTCAATCTTTACTGACTATATATAGCTGTTTATGTAAACATTGTTTTTTTCTGCATTACTGTATGTAGTTTGCATACCTGTTTTCATCTGAATGTATATAACTGCGTGTGATACCATGTAAGAGCATATTTATACAACATATTTTAGTCATTGCTGCGTACATGCATGTCTATCAACTTATTATAGTACTACTGTGTACATTAATAGTGCATTAATTGTCCATGGCCAGCAACTTCCTACCCACCTTTAATATAATTCTTAAATGGTAATTAACAGTTTACTACAAACTGAGTTTGGCTTGCACATTCCACACTGTATACATGGTTATAGCTATCTTGATTAATATTTTAACGAGACTATAAAATTATATGCTTAGCTTTGTTTATTGAATTGGAAGCATAATATACACATATATGTGCCTGTAATTAAGTACTAGGTACCTGTTCTCCTGTCAGTATGATCATCAGTACGGTATAGTTACATACAGTACAGTATTAGGGATCATAAAGGTATACACTTTTCACAAAAAAAACTTGGAACAGACACCGACCTCATAATACCTTCATGGCACCTTGGTTAGGTAGAATCAAGCCCAAAAGTGTCTTCAGAGTGGTCTGATAAGTTGCTATATATGAACTTTTAAAAACTATAGTGAAATTTCTACTGCCTGCAGCTGCCTACCTGATGCTTTCAGACAAGCATAACTCAATAGTGGCTAAGACTAGCCATTAGGGACAGGATGGTAGATTAAGGTTTACATTGTTTTGTATAATACACTTATTAAAGTCAGCATGTTATGATTAACTTGAGATTTGACAGTGATCTTTGCAGCAGACTTGAAGGCTTTTGAATTAGATTTTTTTCAAATCCTTAAGTGTGTGTCATATTTGTTGATGGCAGTCACCACATACGGTGAACAGGGAATTCAGTTGTCTGGAGGCATTACTAGATCAATTGCTGAGGATGGTACCAAGTTTTTGGGAAAGTTTCTTGAGGAGTCTTTAAGGGTCACTAATAGGGATGAGTCTATTTTGCTTTTTTTCTATCTATTTTTCTTTCCAGCAATTCTTTTATTTTTTGCCTATTATGCTCCATGTTTTGCTCAAGAATTATATATTCGCTCAGCATTAATCTTTGTTAATCAACCATTTCCAAGTGCAATTCACAATTTCACCTTAAAGTGACTGTTCTATTAGAGTATCTCAATCTGCACTTGCTCTTACAATGTATGGGAACATCCAATTCGTACTATCTGGTTGATATTTGGGTTGTCAACACCAAGTTCATAAGCTTTTGTAGCAACTATCACTGATATACTACCCTGACACAATTTGCAGTCTACGTTTCTTTTGTCTTTCATTTTGCCAATATATTACCAACCTTAAAGCCATCATTTTGTAGAATATCTACAACCTCATCTAATCCTTCACAAAATCTAGATAATGCATGGTAGAATGAGCTTTCAACAACTTTTCAACCTTTCCAACAGCTACATCCCACATGGATGTTGATAAACCACTTGTGCTTGGCATAACATTTTCATCTGCTTCATCATTGTCATCATCATCGACATCATCCTTCTCTGCATATACATATCTTTTACAACACTTGTATTGCTGTATGTGTAGTTTAACATTTTATCTATTTTCCTAATTTTCTAAAAAAATACATCTTTAATTTCACTGCATAGAAAATTGCTCTGCAACTTTTTACATCACCATTACATAGTGTAGCAAAAATTGCAACTATTAGACATTGCAGTTTTTTCAGCTGGTTCATGGAATTAAATACTAGACAAAAGGATGATGGGCAATCAAAAATTTTGTGGGCTTCATCAATAGCAACCATGTTTAATCTATCCTTGCTTGCCAGTACTGTGCTGAATAGGCCAGTAGGCAGTAGTTCCACTGTAGCTGCCAGATGATTCTGTGCCAAACAAATACTGTTTGTATTCTGGTATGCAAAAGGCTATGGCTGGTATATCTTGCTGTTAATAAACATCCTGCACAAAATTGCAGGATTCCTAGTACTGCCAGAAGTATTCTGCATCTATTCCTCTTTTTGCATTGAATATACTTGATTTGTAATCACTGCAACTGCAGGTTCTACAACTAAAGCTACCTTTCCTGGAAACATCAAGCCTGGTACTACAAAATACAGTGACTTACCAGATCCGGTTGGCTGGACTACTACCACATCGTTTCCTTGGCTTACAGCTCACAATCCAATTGAAATTCCTTGAGTTCCCTTATTTGACGCTTTGACTTGATGTGTGTAATGTCTACAAATACTTGACTAGAACGTACATTCTCACTTTTGTTACCTGATTCACACATGTTAGTATCATAGCTTATAGTCACCATCTTTGCCCTATATATAGCTATAGTATTTACAGTTTAAAGCATTGGATTTATTGTAATTGCTAACTAAAAGTAGCCTAAAATCCTATCTCAGAGCTTCTAAAATCTCAAAATGTTCTGGAGAAAATGCCTTATTCACACTACAATTACATAGTTGTTACTAGTTTTCACAATTAATATACGTACGAGTGCATACAGCATACAGTTTTGTAGCTCATTGATTGTTCCTTCCCTCAACAGATTTTACTTCGAGAAGAAGAAACAAATATAGCATTGGATGATGCTGACATCAAGGCTGTAGAACTTGATGCCCAAAAAGCTCTGCTAGAACAAGTAAGCACTCACAAACTGAGGCTACATAAGCACATCATTGTGTGTCAGTGTATGTGCATATGTACAGTATGTATGTAGAATTTATAGTACTGCATGAGGTGTCTGCTATTATAAATTTCTTTCCGGTGCGGCTTTTGTTTGTCTTATCAATTTTGTGATGGGCAGCATTGATTGAAGAAAAGTACAACCTCAAATAATGCACAGTCACACTTACAAACAATCACATGTACACTACTTGCACGTAGTAACTTTTAGAATATAAACAAAGCAAGAACAAAAGCAGCAATCGATGTGTGGTTTTTAAAGTTGTTCCCTTCCTTGATATGCTATGTACGACATACATAACGCACAATGCATCTTTTCTGCATATATTCACACTGTAGGAGCTACTCCGTAAACATGAAGAAGCCATACAGCTCATGCGTGCTAATACTGTAGCACATGGTCAACAGGAGGAGCTGGAGAGAGAGCTGCTGGAGAGAGCCTTGGAGGAGGGTGGAGCTGGAGACAAGGCAGGGCTATTGGGTGCACAGCCACAACTTGGCAAGGCTCAATTAAGACAGGCCAACCTTCAGATGCAGCATGAAATGGAAGCGCTGCACCAGTTGAATGACCTCCAAAGAGAAATGAACAATGGCAATGTAAGTTTGGTAATAACAACTGTTTTATTTATAGACATGTATGTAGTTGAAACTTTAACTATTGCTTAAAACTTATTGTCAAAGTATTGATAATTCCTAACATTCTCTGGCATAGTTTACTGTATTATTAGATGAGTTAAGTTTCTAGGTTGATGAGTTTTGTTTATTCTGTTTATACTGGAGAGACTAGAATAAGGAAACAAGGAACAAAATCATGAGACAAGTCAAACTTTTAGTACTCGATAGCTTGCCAACCAAGCACCTAGACCCAACATTGCACTAAACACTGTACTTAAAGTGGCTATGCACTCTAGCTCTGTGAAGCCATGTAATATTTTGTATAACATGAAAACGTGTTTATGGAGGTGTTCTTTCCATTGAAAGCAGTGGTTAGATGGAGTGTTTGTGAAACTTTATTATTTTTTCATACTGTTTATAACCATATGATACACTAACTTGATTGTTTAAAAGTTGTTATAGAACACTTTATCTATACTAGTGCATGTACATATGGTCATTAACAGTGAATTATCTTAATTTACAGTTGCTACAGAAATCACAAGCAATTTCAGTTAAGCAGAAACAGATACACAGTTTAGCAGAAGGCCTGAAGGATGAAGAGGTAAACATAACTATAAACAGTCTCCCAATAGTTTCTATCATGTGTACACACAGTACACAGTACTAAAGGAACGTGGTAAACAGCTACTGTCTACCAGGATGGAGCAAGTGGTTGATGACAACAGAAGAATGGGAAAAATATCTCAACTAGGACAAGAGCATCTCACCATTGACACAACTACTAGTACAGGTATGTAAGCTGATACTTCCTCTCTTTGCTCCTGTGCCACTACTGTTCTTCATAGACATTACTAAATCAAATGCTGTCACAGTAGCATCTGCTGAAGAACCGGCTTCAACTGATTTGTCAGGTAGCTAATCATTATTTATTCAATCTATAAAAAAGGCCTAGCAGGTTGTTAAGAAATAGTAACCCATACTGCCTTAATTTTTGTTACTGGCTTACATCGTATCAGACCTTTTATCCTCCATAGTTTTGTGCAGTGATTCAGTAATTCTGATATATACGTATGTAAATTTAGAAGGCCTTTAGCACATGGTAGCACACTTCATATACTTATGTACAATGTATGTCTCAAGGCCGTAATCAAATACGTACGTACACTAGTATGTAATCTTGTTGGGTAACCCAGAAAGAATCTTATTGTCTGTGTAGATACAATGGTATCTGAAAACCTGTGTCCCAATTTAATCACAAAAGTGTTGGAATAAATGTCAATGCCCACTCATTTATTAAAGGATTTGGTTGGACTATTCTAATAGAACACACAAAATACTCTAAATGTTACTTCTAGATTTGGGGCAATCAATGTTCTACTGTAATTAGTATTGTGTTTTTATATGTTGTGTAGTGTCTAGTTGGGTGAGGAGAAGAGAGACACTGGACAGACAAGAAGCAGAGTTACTGTCTCGTGTAAGAAACGTACGACAGAGAGTATTACAACAGTCACTACAACAGTCAAAAGACAGTAGTGCTAACTATAGCACCTCACTCAGTACTGAACCATTTAACAGTGTAGTAACACCCACCACAGATCATAATACATGATTATATAATTACAGTGTAAAATGTGTATGTGTAATACCAAGAGTTAATAATAGTGGGGAGGTAATACCTTAGCAACTATAAAGTAAAAGCCTACGTAAGAAACAGTGCTGCAAAACATGGAAATATACTGTATCAAAACTAATACGTCTACTGTGTAACTAAGTGACTCATCCAAATGTGTGTCTGCCAATTGCAACCAAATGATTACACCCTGGAATGTTAATAAAAATCTTGTTACTGGCCAGTAGGCCATTTATTTCTATTCTAGGAGACTAGCCGGAATCTAGCACTGGTGAATATAACAGTGGAATAGCAACATTATAAAACTAAAAGTTGAATGGCTTCACAGTTGTGTTTATCACTCAATACCTTCATAATCACTGCATGATTCCTTCAATATAGAAGTTATTCGGATCACTGAAAGTATGACACTTCAAAGACACTGTGGGATGGCCACAAAGTTTAAGGTATCTGCATTAGCAAGAGAAGATGTTTCAACAGCCTGTGGTACAGCACCTATGCTCAGAACAGCACTCATGTTAGTATTCTACACCTGTTATAAAAGTTTATGGTGTGTATTGGTACCTGCATGTCTAGGTCTAGGGTGCAAACATCAAATTGACTAATTATTCTACAAAGTAGTTAGATGCTGTTGCACTCCAAAGCCACACTTTGTAAACTGATGCATCAGAAATCATTTGGTTAGCCACAATAAACATTGAAAACCATAATTCATTTAACAGTTAAAACAACAACAGCTGTTTAAAAAGGAATTTATAGATATATGAGACTGGTATCATACAGTATGATAGTGCTGTATAGTAGGGACCACAAAGTTGTGGGCATGGCCCATGAATAAAAATCACTCAAAAACCAGCTTCACTTTACCCAGACGACAATGAGGCAGTATTATTTAGATAAAACTAAGCTGAAACAAGCCTTCACATATTCCATTACTAATTTGAGTCAAACCCAACATGGTTGAACCTGCCCAGCTATCATTGGTGTATACATGCCTTCGTGAAACGGGTGAGGACGGAGCTCATCTAGACTGACGTTTCTGCTTCAGTATTCTGGGGAGGTAAACATCAGAAGGTATTTTTTGATGTCAAGTGTTTAATGCTAGTATTGCTAGCTAATGCACCTTTGATTATGGTGGTACCCAAGTATCCTCACTTTATCAACTTTTGAATGTGAGAAACAACGGCTGAAGTATGAACAACGTACTAGGGAAGTTTTACCCCATTTGTATTTTCAACATTTGGTGGCTGGTATGGATCATGCTGCTACTGTATATATCAGTTTTTTCCAGAAGACTTGCTTTCCTTATCTCTTCGATCATCAGAAGGAGTTCTGTGATGTTATGGCTGCATTGCAGGATTAGTTATTCTTTGCAATTATGTGTTTGAGAGGAGCTAAATCACATCAGGGCTACACTGTATGCCACTTTCACTAGGAGCACTTGACCTTGTACTAGCTGAGGGTCAGGTGGCTCCAGCTCATTGATTGAAATTTGATCTTAGTTCTTAGTATTTAATTTGTCTAGCACTTTTAACATCTAAATACTAGCACTATTAACATCTTTAGTACTATGGGTGGTGGCAAAGGAACCCTGGGAATAAAATTTAAAAAAAAATAAATGTGCCTTCAAAATTTCATCTTCTTTCAGTTCTTTGCTCGCTACGCAATCTTCAATGATTCCTAGGCCTGTACTGAGTATAGGGAAAAGGTTAAAAAAATTATCAAGGCCAACCTATGGGCTGGCTTTGGAACTTGCAAATACAAAAAGAAGTGACAACCGCACAAAAACAGCCGACCTGTGAAATAGGTACAGCTATAAAAAGTCTGGGTGAAAAAAAGTTGTGATATCAAATGTGGCGGCCAACAAATGGCTGCAATGATGTAAATGAAGCTTGTCTTTTGACCTACTACAAATTTCTTGCTTGACTTTGATTTTCATTTTGACTGAGGACAAAGATCAGAGTACAGGATATATTGGAGTGCCACCCCCCAAACTATACAGTAAACTTGGCTATGTTGTACAAATATTTTGTGCAACCGATATAGTCAAGCTATATATAGCTAATTATAATGATCACCCTGTTGGCAAAAAAGTTCTGTATAATTATGTATAGTCATGTGTGTGTTCTTCATCCTGTTGCATCTAGTCAATGTGATCTCATATACTGTTGACTAGCATGAAAAGTGTACAGCAACCATACCCAAATTCTACATTGTGTATACATGTTAAGTGGAACTTTAATGGTGTACGTGCTTGATTTGCTGAAACTTTCTTGCTTGCATGAATTCTAATCAAACCATAAGATAGGATTACAGGACATAAATAAATGCCACCATTTTTATTTGACTATCACATGTAGCTGGCCTGCAGGTTATTGAGTGATATTGCAGACGCATTCGTCAAAAACTGATTTTAAATTATCCTTGCATGTGTATTATAATTTGATTGTACTTTTTGTGTAAACAGCAATGAAGTGCCCATGAACTTTTCCTGTGGCAGATGTATCATTGAAGTAGTCAAATAATTGTGGAGATGCAAGCATTATAATATAATTAGCTAATTAGATGGAATACCTCACTAATGGTTTGTTGAATGTGATTAATGGGCAATATGTTCATTATCATGCGTTAAAAGGTATACACTAGTTTTTATACATCAAAACAGCTGGTAACATCCACTGTATAAGTCTATATACATACATAGATTTGTAAGATATATATTGCTTATTATGTGATCTGTAAACAGGATTTTATCAGACATGTAGACATTTGAAATAGTTCCAGCATGCAGAGCTGTGTGCATGTAGCTGTGTGTGCAACAGTAAAATTAATTGGATTCAACAGGGGTGTAGGGAAGGAGTTCAGGAATCCCCCTATATAATTTAGGCGTCTGAGTTTATACCAGGACCCTAAATATAACACACCATTATAGTGTGGCAAAACAAATTGAGTGAGTAATAATGTATGGCACAGCACAAACAATTCATCTCTCAGGGAAAGATTTACAGAGCCTTCTTGAAAACTTCTTGTTAAAACGATCAATTTACTTTAATAGAAGTCAGGTATCTACTCTAACAGAGCAGTCACGTATACTCTAATATAACCTGCATGTAAATATCCATAATTATGTTAACTGAGGACCCCCTGAAATTCTACTTTATATTACAGTCAAACAACAATAGTCATACTTGGCCTCCCCTGTAAGTCAGGTCTAGAATTGTCACTGTGGGTCTGAGGTGCAACCCCCAGAAGCTGCAGGATTTTTGCAATTTGAAGACTTGAAAACAGCCTAAAATTTACGCTACTATAAAAACATGAAAGATACTAAAACTAACAATGCCAAACTATACTGCAACTTTTCCTCAAGACTTTTAAAAGTTTTTTTCAGCAGGATGTGGGGGAGGGGGGCATGGCCTCGTTAGAATCGCCTATGGTTAAGGAACTTCATTAATTCATTAGTGGAATTTTTCAGGCGTCCTAACACTAAATGCAAAACTGAGCATGACCTTATACTGCTATATCTTTGCAATTGGTGTGCAGTGTTTAAAGATAATCATAGAACTCCAGTAATTTATCACTTGGACCTACAAAATGATTAGAACACTGTACTATAACAAAAATAACCAAACAAACTAGTATATTAATTTAAAAATGAAGTAGGGATACAAGTGATAAAATGTAGTAAAACAAGAGATGAATGATGGTATTACAGCATAGCTCAGTGGGAAAATCCCTACTTTGGTAATAATTGTTTATAACATGCGGCGTACATGCCAATGTAGGAATTTTCTCACAGAGCTATGCTGTAATACCATCCTTCATCTCTTGTTTTCTACTTTTTATCACTTGGATCCCTAATTCATATTTCAATTAAAATACTAGTATTATAGCTATATATATATAATAAATTCCTTATCCTTACGTTTTAAGACTAATTTAGATAATTTTTGGTACAATCAGCATTTTTCTTATGTATGATTTAATTGAGGTGATACTGTCTTCTTTTTTGACCAATTTACACATCATAATAATTACAGTGAAACCTTGTTAATAGGGCTACCTTAATGGACCCATGATAAGTGGCTCTATTACTGAGGTGGCCCTATTACTGAAAACCTTATTAATGCGGCCATGAAACAAAATGGCCTATTAAGGTTTTCAACAAACCAGCAACTGCCTAGTTGCTGTAAGATTGATCTAAACACACCACATAGAGTTTATCACAGAGAAAGAAAGGAACATACAATGTACCAAACTACCAATTATTCCAGCATTACTTGAGACATAATGGCTGGAAAAGCATGAAGTACACTGCCAGAATAATGGGTATTGCTTCCAGTAGTTAAAATCCACCCCAAAAACACCTTCGCTGTAAAAAAGGCGCGCCCAAGAAACTACAAGTACCTGGAACCCAATGTAAAAAACAAAAAGAAAAAACAGCTTAGCTGAAGTGAAAAGTAACTGGTAACTTAAAGAGCTGATATCTGAAGCGGCCAAGAATACAATTACTAAAGTTTAATCCATGCAAGAACACCTTGGCTATAAAACAGGTGTATACATGAAAGTAACTGGCAACTGAAATGGCTGATATCTGAAGCGGCCAAGAAAAATTTAACACTGAACCTTTATAATTCAGCTGTGTTCTATATTCACTCTTGCTGCATCGTAAAGTAATTTCTTTTAACTCTAATTGGCTGGTAATTTGGCCACCTTTTTTAATAGTCAGTATAATAGAGCAAAAAAAGGCGGCCAAATTACCAGCCAATTAGAGTTAAAAGAAATTACTTTACGATGCAGCAAGAGTGAATATAGAACACAGCTGAATTATAAAGGTTCAGTGTTAAATTTTTGAATTAGTTGTATATGACCATTCATTCTTGGCCGCTTCAGATATCAGCCATTTCAGTTGCCAGTTACTTTCATGTATACACCTGTTTTATAGCCAAGGTGTTCTTGCATGGATTAAACTTTAGTAATTGTATTCTTGGCCGCTTCAGATATCAGCTCTTTAAGTTACCAGTTACTTTTCACTTCAGCTAAGCTGTTTTTTCTTTTTGTTTTTTACATTGGGTTCCAGGTACTTGTAGTTTCTTGGGCGCGCCTTTTTTACAGCGAAGGTGTTTTTGGGGTGGATATCACTCATTTTTGTCAGTGAAAGGTAATTTTTTTGGAAATGAGCAATTAACATTAATGCAGAATATTATCTTGGAGAGTCAGTAAAATCCATACATAATAATGATTGTTTCATAACACCATAAATTTGGAAGTATGAATTTACGGTGTAGTATGACTGTTCTATTAGAGTAAATTTATCTTTACTGCCTGCACGTGATGAATATATCTCATATCTGTGCATGTTAAATGCTTCAGACACCTAATTAAACTTGCAAGTGCCTAATTAGTTCACAGTTGCTACACAGCTATAAATACATTTGTAATTGTTATCATCATAATCATTTATCATGTTATAACCATTTTTTAATATTTTGGTCACAACTTCAGGATTAGAGCAGCAGAGAAAGGAATAGAGGACTCAACCATCAAGTCTTGTATATGGGAGATGGAACAGTATTGCGATGGACAATGCCGGTACTAACCCCTCAAGGGTGTTGCAGTACAGTATAGATGCAAGACCAGAGCCTCGATCGCCACCGTGGTCACAACTTCAGGATTGGAGCAGCAGAGAAAGGAATGGAGGACTCAATCATAAAGACTCGGGGAGATGAAATAGCATTGCCATGGACAATGCCAGCACTAACCCCTCAAGGATGTCACAGTCCAGTATCGATACAATTACCACTCCAACCAGTGCATAAGACCAGAGCTCAATCATCACCTTTTGACTGAAATTTTTATACTTGATGAAGCAATTAAAACAAAATAGTTGTAGTACTTATACTTTCCTGAGGGAGCATGCCCCCACAGTCTCAGACTCCCTTGCCTGTTAGGCAGAATAATAGGATTGAGCCTTACTACCACTTTCACCTTTATTCTTGGCCTGAATGTACATATCAGCAACATACAGTAGCTGTAGATAATGCTAGTTAATGCCCCTAGGCAGAGCTATAGGGGTGGGAATTTTTCCCTACTATCATACTATCATAGTAGCTAGTTCTTCTCGCAGTTCTTTGCCTGGCCATCATCAACTGCTGTCAAAACATTAGTCTCGTCCCCCAGACCCTTCCTCAAGCATGCTTATCACACAAAAATAACTTAGTTTAGCAGTGCACAAACGATTATTCATTGACAGCTTATACTATAATAAAGTACACTTACCGCATTGTTGAACCATGTATACCACCAGATTGACAACTAACACGTGATCTATTTAGGGGAAATCTCGTGGAAAGTCCCTAATTACCTTAAGCGGACACTCGTGATACGTGGTTTTAAATTGAATGCTTTAAGAATGTAACTGGATGGTGAGGCCATAGATCGTATATTCTTCGGGTACGAAGAATATACGATCTATGGTGAGGCGTACTTTAATCGGCTCGACTTTACTGAGAAACTCGAGCCCCTCGTGAGAAACTACATCGCTTGAGCAACGCTTGAAAAAGTAAGAGTCAAGAATACTGAGGGACTCTATGACATATGCCGGTCTTGATGCTAACGAAACGAGGAGTGAAGTTTGTGCAACGTGTCACATCGCCACACACTGATTCACCGTGTTTGTGCGATAGGGTTTTTGGACCTGTCCACCAGATGTTGAAAGGAAATTCATTCCACCACATGTTGAAAGGAAATTCATTCCAACTTGTGAAGTTATCGGTATACTCATTGTTGGGGTCCATGGGGACATCGATGATCATTTACCAGTCAGCTGTAAGTAATGTCACAACAGAAGGAAAGGAACCATTTCCATATCCCTATGGCATACTGATTTTCCAGGTCAGTTTATGTACATCCAACCACGGAAATGTAGAACTTTGGTTGCAGGTGGAAAATAAACACCTTTTTACTCAGTTACAAGAGATTCACCCAGCTGGGATAAAATGTTGAAGTGAATGTCATTAGTACCTACTTGCGGTTCATCAGGTATTGGACAATTCCAAGTGTCCAGATTATGCAGTTGTCCTCATGTTCAAGTTTACGTGTTTAGGCAAGTTCCACAACATCCTATAATTTATTATTATATCAGTGTGGAATAGTGCTTATATAATATTTTTCATATTCCAGGCTTTAGGTGTATTGTATTTAACGCCTGCTTGTTGGTTTTTGCAGGCCATCTGGTCATACCGGTTTATCCACTAGCAGTTGAATGTGATCATGGTACGTATGTAAGTTGAGACCATGCAGGAACAAAGATACAGGTGTCATGAATTTCAGGTCGGTTAACGTTCAGAGGAATTGTATTATTGCAATTGTTCTTGTTGTAGTTATCAATTATCAGTGACCAGTTTGTGATAGCGTACTTTGTTTGACTAATGACCAAATGTTCTGGTTTACTTGCTTACCCAACAGTTATGTTACTCACTTAACCTGCATATGTGATATATTTTTTTTAGTTCATTTTGATTATTCATCCTTTATTGGTACAGCCTGGCATATTGATTTTTTGCACATTCTCTTTTTAATTCAGTGCCTGCTGGATTGTTTCATCAGAAGATGTCTTTGGTGTTGCGACCGATGTTCCAGGTCAGTTTGCATGTGTGTTTAATTTAAGGTTGACTTCAGTGCCTGCTCATTCTTTTACAGGTCTCGGTATTGAGTGTCATGAATTTCAGGTCAGTTGACGTACAGAAGAATTGTATTATTGTAATTGTTGTTTTTGTAGTTATCAATTATCACTGTGTAATAACTCTCGTCTCTTACTCAAAGACACCAGCATACAACACACAACACGTGTTCATCTGACTCATCAAAATTATAATCACGTGAGACACATTCATCTATGTATGTTTACAAACTGCGTGTGTGTTACAATAACAATTATAAGAGTATGCCTACTAATGTTACAAGTCTAATCATATTACACTTGCCCCTCCCAGAATATGCTTGTCCACAAGCATCATGGTTTATATCTCTCCGGTGGTTGTCGGTGTCTTTGAGGGTAGCGTGGTACTGGAACTTCATCATCATCAGCTGCTGGTACAGTTACATGTTCAATTCCTGGTGGGGACCAATCATCTCTAGTGCCAGCATCAGCTTCATCTTCCCTCTTAGCAGAGGTGTTGGTGTTTTTCAGGCCTGGAACACAACGATGTCGCAGTTTGTTAGTATGGACAACTTTAGTACGTTTACCATCATGAATCTCTATACTTACAGGGCTTTTTACAGATTTTACAATCCATTCCCCTTCCCATCTGGGATCCAATTTGCCTGCAGTTGGTACAGAAAGCCAAACAGGCTGTCCTTGTTTAAAGTATGGTAAACTTGTATGCTGATCATAAAATAACTTTTGGCTAGCTGCTGCCTGTGTGATGTTGACATGAACAAAATCCTGTAACTCTGCTAATCTAGCTTGGAGTATAGCAGGATATGACAGAGTCATAGGAATGCTGGCTAAGCCCTTGGAAGTTAGGTGGATCCTTGCCATACAGTAGCATGTAGGGAGAGATGCCTGTACTGCTGTGACGTGGTGCGTCGTGCTGGGCAGACGGGGGAAGAACAGGTACAGTAATAACTGGTTCCAGTGGCCCAGGGGAGTACTTACGGTACAGTGTATCATCTGTGATTAACAATTGCTTCCACAGTTGTTTAAATCTACGAAGTGGAGGTTGGTTCCATTTCTTATCAGATGGAATACCTGACGACTCTGAGAGCGTGTGGTATACCTGAGATATGATGGGGTCCTTTAGTTGGGCATCTTGTAAGTGAGATAGTGAATCAGATGGCATGGAAATAGTTACAGCACATCGATTTGGTGACAAACGTGACAACGCATCAGCATTGGTGTTAACTGAGCCTTTCCGGTACACTATCTTAAAACTAAACTCTTGCATTGCTAAAGCCCAACAACACAGCATGCCTTCCATCTTTTGCTCTGAGAGCCATTGTAGGGGAGCATGGTCTGTGTAGAGTCGGAATGATCTACCCAGAAGATAGTGGCGATACTGTTTCAAAGCAAAAACAATGGCAAGGCATTCACGCTGTATTACACTATAGTTACGCTCAGCTGATGTCAGAGTGCGACTAGCATAAGCAATGACATGCCCACCTTGCTCTAAAATTGCACCCAAACCCACTGCACTAGCATCTGTCTGCAGGACAAACTCATCAGCATTAGGACCAAAACGAGGGTAAGCAAGAACAGGGGCTTGTACTAACTGCATTTTTAAGGCTGTGAAAGCTTTGTTGCATGCTTCATCCCATGAAAATGGAATATTATTCTGAGTAAGTGAGTACAGCGGTGCTGCAATGTTAGAAAAATTGAGTATGTAGCGCCTATAATATGACGCCAGTCCCAGAAATTGGCGAACTTCCGTTGGATTAGTGGGAGATGGCCAGTCAGTAATGTCTTGGATTTTACTGGGATCAGGAGACATACCCTTGGCTGAAAACACATGCCCTAAATAACGCACACTAGGCAAGCCAATATGGCACTTGGCACCTCTAAGTTAGTGCTCTGCAATATATCGGTAATACCGTTTATCATGATAAATTATCATAACCGATTATCATACCGTAACAGTGTTTGATAACCGATATATCGAAATACCGGTATATCGATGAATACCGGTATAGGATTGCTTTTAACCCAGCCTTTGGTGTTTAATTATCCAATCTGTTGATAGTTTAGCAGACATGCCCTAAACAAAAACTTGAGGTTGTCACATTACAACACAAGCTTACTTGTACTGAACTACATATTTTTTGGTTTTTGGGATGATACCGCTTCGTACTAGGCCCAAGAAATGATGCAATAATTACAAAAACAAACTAACTATATACCGCGATATTTTCCTGTTACTAATACCGTGTATCCAAATTTCAATACCGCCGAGCTCTACTCTAAGTGTCAATCCTGCATCTCTAATCCGTTGGAACACCATCTTTAAATGTTGGGCATGTGTAGCTACACTATCTGAATGGATCAAGATGTCATCTAAATAGATGGTGACAAACGGTAGCCCACTTAAGGTCTTGTCCATTAGCCGCTGGAATGAACTAGGAGCACCAGTCAAACCAAAGGGCATCCTACAAAACTCATATAGTCCCATACCAGGGCCTGGACAGAATGCTGTTTTTTCTCTATCCGCTGGGTTAACTGGTACTTGCCAATAACCACTATGTAGGTCAAGCGTTGTAAAGATGGTAGACCCTACAAGCCTGTCTTGTACTTCATCTGGTAGTGGTAATGGATATGAGTCATTGGTGGTTCGTTTATTAAGTTCTCTATAATCAACACATATCCGTATCTGGCCTGACTTTTTAGGCACAAACACTGCCGGGGCCATCCAAGGGCTCTTGGTACGTGTGATGATACCTTGCTCTAGCATTGTCTCAATTTGTTGAGTTACTTCAACCCGGTATTGTGCTGGGATTCGTCTAGGTGGCACCCTTACTGGGTTGCCTGAAGTGGATATGAAGTGATATGCATCATCAGTCCTGCCTGGAGTGGTACAAAAGACTCCTTTAAACTGCTCTACAATGCATTCTAACTGGACATCATTACACTTCGGGGTATCAAACTCTAAAGGGCCCTTATAGTCAGGTATAGCACACTCATCTACAAGGTCAGTACCTGATTCATTTTGAGACTGAATCATACATAGGGAAGCTTGGTTCACATGCACTTCTTCATAAATAGGAATGACTTTGGCCAATGCAACATTATCTACTGGCATGTTTGTATTGGGAAAACCTCTACTAACAGCAACTGGTGTACAAGTAAAGTCTAGAACCAACCCATTTTGTTGCAAAAAGTCAATTCCTAAAATTACTGGTGTAACCAAGCTTTCAACCACAACAAAATTATGCAGAATATTAAACTCACTCAGCTGTACAGATGTCCTTATGTGTCGGAGTATTGGTAGTTGATCTCCAGAAGCTGTCACAAGGTGTATAGACTTAGCCTGTGGCGCTTCAATCACATTCTTCATGTTAGACAATAAGTCACACCGCACTAGTGATACTGAAGATCCTGAGTCAAGCATAATATCCACTGCAACACCACCCAGTACTCCCTTAACTATGGTAGCTTGGCATTTAACTACGGCAACAGTTACAGTCATTACATCAGCAGTGGGGCTTATGGGCGGGGACGCCTGCTGCCCTGTGCAGACGCCCCCTGCCCGTTTCCCTGATACCAACAGTTTCTTGCCAGGTGACCTGGTTGGCCACAAGAAAAACATAAACGGTTTTGCTGAGCTGGACAATCACGCTGAACATGACCTGGTTGGCCACAAATAAAACATCTTGGTCTCCTCCTTTGTTGTTGATAGCCACCTTGACGCGTTGACAAGGAAGCCATCTGCTCCGTCAGCAGTGCCACTTGGTCTCTTAATTTCTGCACCTCTGTCTGCTCCTCAGCAACATCTTTGACAGTGGAGACTGCCTGTGCATCAACCGTCATCAGCAACCTAGCACGAGTGACTGCCCCTTCAAGCGTCTTAACTTCTCCTGACGCTCGTAACTGCTTGGTTATCAGCTCCGGCAAACCAGCAACAAACTGATGTAACAATAAGGCGTCCTTTGCTTCCTTATTCATACCAGGGATAGCCATTTCGAGCAACTTCTTGAGATCATGAACAAATACAGGGATCGCTTCGCCAGGCCTCAACTTTCTTCGATGGAACTCATCCAGCGATACGAATCCCACGGGCATCATTGCGTTCTGTATTTCTCTTTTAGAAACCGTGTAATCTTTCTGCTGGTCCGCTGTAAGTTCGAGCCAAATGGCCAGTGCTTCCCCCTCCAACAACGTCGGTAACTTGATCGCTTGGTCTTCTTCCTTCCACCCATTCGCAGTCGCGCATATCTCAAACCTTTGGAACCAGTCCTTGACATCTCCGCTGGAAAAAGGCTTAGGTAGACTGATGTGACGCTCAGCCATCCTCTGCTACCAGTGTAATAACTCTCGTCTCTTACTCAAAGACACCAGCATACAACACACAACACGTGTTCATCTGACTCATCAAAATTACAATCACGTGAGACACATTCATCTATGTATGTTTACAAACTGCGTGTGTGTTACAATAACAATTATAAGACTATGCCTACTAATGTTACAAGTCTAATCATATTACACACTGTATACTAGTGATGTGAATTTGCAGGTCAGTCTACTCAGATGTATCAGGCATAGTGTTGATGGGTTCGAACAAGTATCCAGTGTAGACTGTAGTGGCATCAAGGGTGTTAATTTCCAGGTCAGTTTACATGTTGTGATGTTAGTGATTTTTTCCTAGTACCCAGATGTTAAGTGTATTGTATTTAATGCCCACTTGTTATGTTTTTAAAATTATGGTATATCAGTGTAGACAGTGCAACAGTAAGCCTTCTGTGTTGTAGTAACTATTTGTTTCATAATATTATGCTGTTGTCCCGGAATGGCACAATTTTTGGGCAACCAATGTGAAGTCCAGTGGTACAAACATTGTATTATGACCAAGTTGTGATATCGTACTTTTGTTTGACTAATGTCCTAATGTTCTGGTTTGACTAATGTCCTAATGTTCTGGTTTAACATGCTTACCCAACAGTTATGTTATTCATTCACTTAGCCTGGGATATAATTTTTGTTTATTTTGATTATCCATGCTATTATTGACACAGCCCGGCATATTGATTTTTTGTACATTCTCTTTTAATTCAGTGCCTGCTGGATTGTGTCATCAGATATCGAAACAAGTGTTTTTGGTGTTGCGACCGATGTTCCAGGTCAGTTGCATGAGTGTTTAATTTAAGGTTAACTTCAGTGCCTGCTTATTCTTTTACAGGTCTCAGTATCGTCATGCTGACATACAAGAAATCATCACTATTGTTGGAACTATTTTTAGTCAAGTCTTGATGTGATGTTAATTAACGTTGTTACACATTGTTGTATGTTTACCATATGGCAAGAAATTATCATGGCCATTATGAAATTTGAATATTGTGTAAGTTGTGTGGAACAACCCCAACTCATACATGGTCACTGGCAAACCACGAAACACATTCGAGCCACAACACCACGAACCACATTCGAGCAATCCATTACAAAATTTTGTTGCACCATTTGTGTGTGCATAATACTTAATGAAAGCCACAACACAAGCTACATGGTACACACTACATAGAGGTGGTAACCCCTAAAGGCTTGTTACCTTTTGTATTCACCTTACCGGCCTTTGTGGTTAATCTACATGTAAATAGAGAATTGAAGAGTATGCTAAAGCACCTTCGCTAGTGATTTTGTTCTTCAAACCATAAGACAACTGGCGATTTATAAACGCTCGCATGGGGTGTGGTACTAAATGGAATTTAAAAGATTTCTGCTTAAAACGCAAGGGGGTGTCACTCAGGCTCTTGCTGTAGGTAGACCTGCGACCGCGGTCAAACTCTAAGTCAACGGTCAAGGCCACAAAATAGCTCTTACAGTGGGTCAAGGGTCAAGACGATACAGAAGGTTCGAAACCCACAATCGAAAACTATAAGTAGCTATTATCAAGTTTACGGAATTATACGTAACTTACAAGAAGTAAGGATCTCCAAGAAGATGTTTTAAAGCTCCAACAGGCATTTCGCCGTAATTATAATGATTTTTCTCTCACAGCTGCTGGTAGCACGCACTAAGAAAATATTATACTAGGTTACAAGCGCAGGTGCGTATAGGAAAATAGAGAAATAAGTGGAGGTCAAAAGTTCGACAAGAAACACTCAAGTCACAGGTCAAAGACGATAAACGCTGCAAGTCAAGGGTCAAGGTGAAATTTTCCCCGGTCAAGACTTTGACCGCGGTCGCAGATCTACCTACAGCGTAAGCCGACGTGACACCCCCTTGAAACGCCATCCCTAGGGAACTTACGGTTCAGCACGCTGTCACAACTTGTTTATCAGGCATTAGAGTTTGTGTCCACATCGTGTCTTTAAAAGTTATTGTAGGGATTAGAGGTTTGATTGAAGAAAATACGCGTATAGGCAAACCAGGATTGGATAATGTCAGTGCTAGCTGGACTATACAAACACGACTATGTTGACTGGTATAACGTGACAGTAGTTGCAACATAAGGTAGAGAAATAAAGTGCCTATTTTGCGATGGTTACTTTTTTGTTTTAGCGAGGTCGCAAGAAAACTATATATGATGATGACTCCTAAAGATTTTTTTATCACGTAACGCAATACAAATCTATTGAGAGATGTTGCGTAATTTAGGACTAATATTGCGAAACCGGCCCTACACGTAAATAACTCACAGTAGTGGCCGCGCGTCTTTTAATTGGGCGTGCGCTTTGTAGTTTCTTGGCCGTGCGACCCACTACCGTGAGTCTTGATGTGCACTTAAGAACAGCAACTTTTACTGTGATACCTTGACTGCCTGCTCAACTGGCCTCTTTACTGAGGGAACATTATATTAGTTTTTAGTTTGGTCCTGTGGTAAGTGGCCACGCACTGGCCTTAATAATGAGGTGGCCCTATTAACAAAAATTAAATATATGTAATGGAAAATACAATTGGATTTGCTGGACCTGGCTACTAAGTGAGGTTTCACTGTATTACAATGTAGAAGTATCTAGTTGGAAGTGTAACCAATATAGCTACCAGAAAGTTGTTATGTAGAATGCACTACACCAATTCATATATTGTACAAGTCCAGTAATGATATATATTCGCAGTATTTTATTCTAGACTGTATTTGCAGTAAGCATGTAACTGAGTATTAATACAATGTAAACATCATAATTACATGTTGATAATTAAGATCACAGTATTGCATGAGTACAAGCTTGATAAAAAATAACTACAGCTAAAATAAAACTCCGCAGTCGCATAAACACTTCATAATATGAATAAGTACCAGTTGATAAAAGGTGAACATTAGAGGTAGCAACAAAAAAAGTCAGTGATGGCATAATTATATAAGTTAAGCAAAACAGCATTGTCCTTGGAGCTAACTGATTGCTGGTCTCCACCTACGCAGCAACAATACATTTTGATACAGCCTTCACTTGGTTAAGGAAGAGCAAAAGTTTTGCCATTCGCTGTGTAGAATCTGGTTTGGTTTGTTTTATGTAAGACTCAAGCAATTCCAAGCCAACATCTTGTACCAGTTCAATCTCCTTTTGTCCACTCGTAGTCAAGTTGTGTATGACTAAAGGGAAGAAAGACTATGACAGCAATACAAATCTGATATACTAACACTCACATGGATTCATCAGGGTTATCAATTTGAGATATGAAAGTTCTGACTTGTCTAACTGAATAACCTTCATTGAGGCCACACATTCCTTGATTATTTCTTCAGAAGCAATTGCTTGGTTGTCAGTCAGATACAAGTGATCAAGATCATCTGTCTGAAAATCAATATTATCTGTGGCAACATGGTACATAAGTTCCAGTGTATTTACTTCACTCCAAGTAGTTTTGATCAATTCAATTTGATCTTCAACAGGTAATTGGGTAAACATTGGTATTTCCTTTGCCCAGGATACCACACTAAGAAATGATCTCCTTGTGTTTTTTGGTGTTGTTCTGTCCGATAATGATGGAGTGAGTGGAACTACGTTGTTCTCTGCCTTCTCTGTTTTTGCAAGCATCTCTAATATTGAAGCTGATGTAACCTGCCTTTTTATGTCAAAATTAAATTTCCTGTTCACCATGTGGACAGGCATATAACTGAGTCTACAAAACGGAAAGGGCATACCTGACGTACTAACATTCTTTGGGGTTGTTTGACCCAGTTGCATTGAAGCAGTACTCTTGGTGCATCTAGATGATAACTTGTTCTCTTTAGTTAAAAGAGGCCCTCTTTCTTCTTGAACAGCTGTTGGAAAGAACAGTAGAAAAGACAAACTAAATGTTGTATTAAGATTATATACCCACAAAATTAATAAACATGTCACATAATTATGTTTATACAATTCTGATTAGCAAAGTAGTATAGCTGACTAAAAAACAAAAATACACAATACATGCATTTTACACTACATACAAAAACACTGGTTGACAACCTTTAACTCACAATATGTCTATAGCACATCATACAACAAAAGTTTAGAATTTCTCTGTCCAATGCTGACTACTAGCGTGTTAACATTACCATAGTAACAGTTTTTCATACCTGATGATGACATAATACACGCTCCATACATTAACCTATAGGAAACTTTACTACCTTGGTGAGAAACCCCAAATTTATAAGTTGTAGCCAATCCCTAACCAAATTCACTAAATATTTGGTATCAATTTATGCAGTGACAGAGGCTTATAATAAGACTCTGACCATGTTAATTGCTCAACAGGTTAACATGCCGAAAACACGTTTTTACAGGCATTCTGAACGCGTATATTTCATGATACAAGGTTCCTGTCTGGATTTCCCTTCATTACTACACAAATAACTTACACTTCAATCAAATTGCCTTCATTGAAGAATCTGATGAACCAAACCTCGTGCCCGTTAACCAAAGCATGCGGAAGTTAGTCAAGGAAGGCCATGTTATTGAATATGAAATGATATGTGGAAATCTGGAAAGGTTTAGATATGAAGCATAAAAATAATATCATAAAGTATGGTATACTGTATAGTAGGGATCATGGAGTTTTAGACTTTCTTGTCCCTCAAATTCACCCAAAAAACAGCCTCAGTTTTCCTTTAAAACAGCTTGGTAGTATTGGCTAAGCATAACTAAGTACAAAAATGCCTTCAGAGCAACTCTAAATCTTTCTAACAAATTTTTAAAACTTTTCTAGTTATTACAGAATATTCTACTAACTGATGCCTTCAGCCAAGCATAACTTGACAACGCATAAGGCTATGGCTATTTTTTCACTGTTAGACGTCCATTTTCACCAACTGCAGTACATACAATAGATGTATTGGGGACATACCTTTGTCCCCCAGTCCTTTTCACTGTCAATTAAGTCATAGTATTGCATAATGGCTTCTGTGGTGGTAGCTATTACGCTTACTGCCGTATCACCTGTATTTTCTGTAGTGATTTTCTTGTAGAAGATCAAGCATAATGGCCATTGCACTTTCAGTAATTGATTGTTGGGGTATGCACTGAGACACTATGTTTTATGACATGCCTGGTGTCATTCGTCCTTTTATGCGGAATACACAGGTTCATGAGTAATAACTATATACGAATATTAGGAAAAATTAATTCAATTAGGAATTACAGGAAAAAAGTAGGCCGGAAAGAAGGTAGCTCAAGGTTGCCTACACCTGCAGATATACTAGTAAATCCCTGACCCATCACTGAATTAGGGATTCTTGCTTGTTTACTTGTAACATCATTATGACTGGTGAACCCACACATACCACATCAAAAGCACAGAAGTGACGTTTTTGACTGAACGCGCACCCCAACTATCAATTCCGATTCGAAACTGAAGTGGCCATTACACCTTTTTAGCTGTCAGCCTGTTTCACAGCATTACAAACGAAGAATAGTAAGAGAAGCACCTCTGCAATCAGTCCAGTTACCATGGAAAACACAGATGATTCCCATTTACAAACGGAGGAAAGCTACTGCTCTACTGTGAATTGACAACTTGGGTAGTCAGTAAAAAGAAATGGGACACAAAGGACAAGCCTGTAGCCTTAGCCAAGGGCACATCAGCAGAGCTGTCTATGCAGTGGAACCTCTCTTATCCGGGAAGTCTGGTGCATACTACTGTCCGTATCTCAGAAATGTCCGTAACTAAGAATAACATGCTATTATGTTAAAGTGATTAACTTAAATACAAGTAATGTTGTTATTGCTCACTTAGCACTATGCAGTTTAGTGGGCAGAGGGGGAAGTCATTACAGAGCAGTCATGGTCACTCCCCTGGGCTGTAAAAATGCATTATCACCTAGCAACCACGTGGTAGTTATTAGCAGTAGAATAAACAAGCCATCAAACAGGTAAACAGCAACCTTTAGGCTCCCTCCTTGTGCTTTCATCTAGACCAAACTTCATTATGATCAATAAACTACAAGCCACATGACCAATTTGGACTGTCCAGACAATGGAGGTGCCCCTATAATAGAGGTCCGGATAAGGGGGGTTCCACTGTACCTACAAATATACTAATGGACATTCAATCCCTACAGTTCAGTCTATAATCCATAGGGATGAAATAACCATTATTTTATTTATTTATATAGGTAGCTAACTCTTTTTTAAAATTTTATTCTTTGCATGATCCCTAATCCAACTTACAATTTCTAATGATAATAATAGCTAGCTAAGTACAGTGGGGAGAAACAATTTTTTACCTTTCTTGTTCATTCCAATATCAAGACATTTCTGTAAGCGACAGTGTTGACACTTGTTCCTACTGCTCTTGTCAATTTCACAGCAATTGCTGCCTCTACACACATAGCTTGATGTGGTCCGGATGCTTCTTCTAAAGAAACTTTTGCAAGCTTCACAGCTGAATACACCAAAGTGCTTTCCAGAAGAGATATCGTTGCAGACACGGCAAAATTGTTGTACCGGTCTAGCAATTGGCGGAGTTGTGGAATCGGTAGATTTCAACGACGAAGGAGTCTTTTTGATCGACGACCAAGTTGGTAATAGCGGTTCACACAGTTTGGTATCTGCACTGCTGACATCTCGACTGGCCATCATGGAGTACCCTGGCTTTGAATCAAAGTTGCTTACGTAGTCGCTGGGCACATATTGATTGCCGTAGTCCTCGTCGTAGTCAAACCCACAGTCTGATGCAAAATCAGCCAGCATCCAGGGATCGTGTAGATGAACTTTGGCAGCATAGCTCCAATCATACCATTGAGGCGCATCATACGGTGTGGCTACTATCGGCGAATGCACATCGATGTCAACGGGCGAGTTATCCTCTGCAGCAAGCATCACGTTCTATCAGCAACTAACTAGGTGAGGTAAATACTTCGTGGAGCTTGCTACGCGCTATTTATACATTTGGTGGAGAAAAATTGACCGATCAATTACGTCACGCGCCTTTCCTGTTTACAGTCTCGTTAAAAATAATAAACAATTCCCTGTGTTATTTAATACAGGAAATTGTTTATTAATTTCATTGCTTTACAGGCAGAATTACAAAGATGGTGAGGTACAACTTGAATAAGACAGTTTACGATTAAAAGTGTTCTGAAGGACAAATGGCAATCAATGCCAAATCCTACAAAAACTACTTACAACTTCAAAATTAATCCTAATGCTGCAGCACATGTTGCTGTCAGACCTTCAGTGTTGCATGGTCACTGTAAAGTGCTAATAATAATAATAATAGTACAATAAACAATAACTACAACTTACAGTAAATGATAGTTACAAGTGTAAGGGAGCTTAGCACAATTACAACAAGGGTATACAATATGGAAAGTACAATTATTATTTGAATTTAAAAATGGTCCCATAAATAGTTCTTTAACTTTTGCTTAGCTAATTGTGTCAAAGGAAAGGGTAAGATCAATTATTGGCAGAGCATTCCATCACACGACCAATGTACTAGTCTCTTGAGATTTGTACCATGTGGCTTGGCCAACAGTCATTAAACCGTGCATTAAGCAACACGAGTAGCTGCCTGACTGGTGATCTATGGCTAGCCTCTACAACATGGGAAGTAACTCATGTCGTGTATAGTGCAGGTAGTATATAGAGTCTACACACTTTCCTTGATGTGATAACTCGATGCTTGAGCTTATTGCTATCATTGCTGAGCACCCATTAGCGCGAGGCACCAGGTGATCCTTGTCTGCAACAGAAGTATACACAATGAAGTGATGATATAAAGTAATCCAGTACTTTGGAGCCATGAATCTGTTGTCTGCAACAGAAGTACATGATGTAAGGTGTTGTGCAATGAAGTGATGATGTAGCTAAATGTGATTATGTGGCTAAATGTGATTATGTGGTGTGAATACTGTCTGAATAACTCAAACATCACACCACTGCCTTGTAAGGCAGTGGTATTTTGTTGATGTTTGTGGTGCCACAAGACTAAACTTTTGAGGTTTGAACACCAGTCTACTTGTCTTGTCAGCAACGGAAGTGCAAATGTAGCTATTTTTAAAATCTGTTTTACAGTTTACCTTTAACTTGTTGAGACTTCCGTGCTGTATACTTGACTAGATTTGGTGTGTACATTATATTATTACACCACTTTTGGAACTTTCTCCATGCATTACCATGGCACATTAGTCAAGCTAGAAAAGAATCTGATCAGGCAAAGTTTATGATAACTGTAGTGAAACATCTGAGTACACAATACAGTGTGAACATCGTATGCCATTGTTTTGCATTGCATATATACAATAGAGATAAATGGTCTTGAAATGTGTTTTGCAAAGTTGACATGTAGGGCCATAATTATAAATATTCACTGGTTCTGTGTCAGCTGCGATGAGCCGCTTATGTGTTATATTGACAAATTTTGTGGTAGCTCAGTAAACAACGTTATTGCTGGATAGTGCCAATGGCCAGTTGCATTAGAGTTCTCACCGACACAAGCCAGTTTCAATTTTTAAGTTGTCCATGCCCATGCCCATGCCCATGCCCACATCATGATTATATTCCATTCCCTGTACATGCAATCAGGGGATGTGTATCTATCACTGTTGAGCCCCTCACCTTTTCATTACAGGCTAAGTGGAGATTTGACAATTTGTAAGAGCAAAAGCCCCTCCCTACTACTGGGGCATTGGGATTTGTCTGATCGCCTACAATTACCCTGCTATTCCCTGCCACAGTAGAGGAATGCCTGCCATATTATAGGATGATTCAGGTTGTAGCAGCATGCACTGAAGCTGTCTGACTGTGAACTCTACTACACAAACAAGTGAACTCATCATGCACACACTTTAATAATAGATCACTTTATTTACAAAGGCATGAAGAATTTAATTGAGGATTGGCAATATATTTTCTAAACCACACATTGGTTCCCATAGCTACAAGTTTGTATGTTTTTGATTAAAATGAAACTTGAACCCAGAGCCTACTACAAGTACAAATTAGTACCAACATAGTGAAAATTGCATAAAAATAATATGGTTTCAAGAATGTATTACATATTGTGGTGAAGATTTACTCATAGAACATTTGTGCTTATGTAACTCAACTGTTTAGTTTGAACTGCTATCCTGTCTGGTCTGTGGCAATGCTAATGTGACTTTCAATAGTTATGTAGGCTGAATTTTATCAAAAGTCACAGTTCTAGATGAACTGATCAAAATTATCACAGCACAGCAAGCATGATTAAGGCTACACTGTTCAGTGGTTTGCCTTACTGATGTAAAACAGCATTTGAATGGAATACATAATAAAGCATGCAGTGTTTATAGCTGTGCTACAATTAAATCATTATCACTAATTACATTATGTCATATACAAGAAAAGAGCAAATGCTCTGATTGTCCTGTCATTTATCCCTAGACCATAACCACATTAATAAAACTAGCTTCATTGATTTGTGGCAAATCATGTACCAAATAATAGAAGTAATCCATCATCTGTGGTGATGTAATGGGTAATTTACTATCCAATCAACATTCTATGGCTTTTGGCTATTATCATGTATCTATTTTTAGTAGTGAAGGTGGCAGTCAACTGGAAGTAGTGGTTTCTGAAGCCTTTGAAAAGTGAACCATATGTCTCACCACTAGTTGTGTTATGTGATTGTTGTTTTTATGTACAGTGGAACTTATCTGGGCAGTCTGGTACATACTACATTGTCCATATCTCAGAAATCTCCATAGCTAAGAAATGCAAATCACATGCTAATAATATGCTGAAGTAACTGTTTTAAAGGAAACAATCCATTGTAGTGGGTTGAGGGGGAAGTCACTACAGAACATTCATGGCCACTCCCCTGGGTTATAAAAATATATTACCACCTAATAGCCAAGTGGTAGTTATCATTAATAGAATAAACAAGCCACCTAACAGGTAAACAACAGCCTTTAGGCTCTCTCCTTGTGCTTCATCTAACCCAAACCTCATTATTGTCAATAGACTACAAGAGATTTGACTAATTTGAGTTGCCTGGACAATGGAGGTGCCTAGATAATAGAGGTCCGAGGTTCCATTGCAGTGGCTGGTCTAGAAGGGTTACGGTAGTTTCGACAGTCTCGTGTGCCAGATGGTTTGTGTGGGGGCAGTAAATAAACCGTCTGGTCACTGTTGCACACATTCCCTGACAATTGCCGGAATGTTGGCAGAGCCAATCAGATCACTTCGCGGACTCTGTGACGAAACAAACACTAATAATTCAAATTCTTAGTGTAATAAAGAACTGAATCTTGGCTACAGATTACTTTTTTGAAAGTTTAACAATGCCATGGGCTTAGGATCTTTGTTTCCTTAGTACAGGGCTCTTAAAAGCATTGGTATCGAATGATTATGATTCACAATGGATTTGTGAAACAGTGGAATTGTTGAGGAAGACGATCAGCAATGTTTGAATATGTCACCAGGACATCTTGGTTTGCTCACAGAGGTGATTGAAACGATTATTACATCATCCTTGGTGCAAAACAATACCGTGAATGGTGTGATGTAATCTAATTGCATTCCAGTGTGTGTACAACCACAGATTATCGAGAGACCAGACAGTTTATTTGCCGCCCCCACACAAACCGTCTGGCACGAGAGACTAGTTTCGACAGAAACCCTCTTTCAGAATTTCACTTTTCTGCTTTTACACAAGCTGAGTAAACCACTCCTCTGTTGTAAATAGCTCTTTATTATTACAGTAACATTTATAACTTACAGAAAGTCTTCTCTTTCAACTCTGAGGCCAACTAGATCAAATGCACAGCAGCTCATCTAGATCCGCTCACTCGATAATTATTTTTTCAGGTGCTTGTTTCTGCATGAGTTCAAAATGAGAAAGTGAAAGAGAAGAGACCCTGATGAGGACTTAACCATTATCTTTCTTTGATAAAAGAGCAAGTAAGGATGTCTAAATGGCAGCACAATGGTGTAGCTACATAACCGTATAGCTCAGTCGAGCTCAGTACTATCTAGCTAATGCAATGGCTTTATCAGTTTAGTGGAGAAATGTATGTGAAATGTACTGAACACCTCCCAGAAACCCCCTTCCAAAAATCCTAGATCCGCCACTGAGGTGCCTCATTCCACGGCAGGAACTTATATTCTTGACACTTACAGAGATGCCAACCTCTGAACAATTTTAGGAGTGAGACCTCAAACACTACCAGCAATGTGGACCAGACTCAAGTGCAGCTCCAGGAATTTTGGTAGTGAAGACCAAAAAAAAAAAAAAAAAAGAAAGGTCGCTGCATCATAGATTCTCTATATCTATGGCTGCATGCTCAAAGTACAAAAATAAGCACAAAGAAGTTCAATTTTAAGCACAGGGCTAATTATGAAGCAGATCAGGCATGAGAAATGCGTGAGAAATAAGCTGAAAGAGTGAGAAACAGAGGGTTAGGCGTGAGTGCATGAGGTTACTAGCCAAAGAGTGAGACTCATGCCTAATGCGTGAGAGTTGGCATGTCTGCACTTAACTAGTTTATATTAAAGTTATTAGGGTTTGTGACTTTGTGTCCACATTTAATATTATGTCTTAATCGTGGGCGTGTCAGTGCTGCGGTAGTTTCTTGGCTGTGCAACTCACTACCATTAGGCCACTACAATGAGATAACTTGTTTCTCATCAACTTCTCATAGAATAATACATGCGGGCGGGCGGGTCATCTCATTATTTCACAAGCCATAGCATATTTGTACAAAACCAGTATAATAATCCTTTATTTTAGGTTATTGGCAGGGTGCACACCAAGCACAGGTGCACACTGAGGGTAAAACTCCTAGTGCACAGAAACTTCAACTTCAGTAAAAAAGCCTTTACGAGAGTTCCACCAGTCTTGGGGTCATGTACCATACCCCAGTACAGCGGCAGCAGCGGCAGCAGCGGCAGCAGCGGCAGCAGAAGGAAGCAGTGTTAGTACGTGTAGGCTGTTTAGTCTTACTAGGGGGAGGGGCTGTGCAAGCTTGTGGCAGAAGTAGCAACTGCTAACCTGCACATAGGGTACAGTACCAATGCTAGTGTATATATATATAGTCTAATGTACACTGTAGCACTCACTGTTGATGCCTTGGTGGTTGTTGATACTCCAGAAAGCACTCTAATCAATACAGAAGTAAAAAAACGGTTGATGAGAAACAAGTTATCTCATTGTAGTGGCCTTAGTCTTAGTACCACTGCATCCATGAAAAAAAAAAATTTACCCTAGTCGAAATTTTAACTTGCATATAATCATGTGAATACAAATGCACTGCACTGGCAGAAGGTAGAGTATATAACACAGAAACTATATATAGTTTTTATAATCAGGACACACAATAGTGTGTCGTATGGCCAAGTACAGCTACTGCGAATGCACAACAGACAAGTACGTATTTTACAGGAACCAAGAAAATGCTGTTTTCATGCATTCGTAGCTCAATAGTGCCTGAACTGAAATTAACCAGTTTGCTGTGAAAACTCTTGCAGGGTAGGTTCCAAATTTGAGTTGAATCTAGCTACCCAGCTATCACTGAGATATACGCATTCAAATTTCAAAGTTCAACTTATTTTCTTCGTATTCTTTTTTGCTACGTAAATTTTCTTTGCACACACTTTAGAAAAATTGAAATAACTCATGTGCTTTTGTCAATTTGGAGGGCAGTAAGAGAATAATGCAGTACATTTAAAGCCCAATTTTTGTACAGATCAAATATATGAACAACAGAATTATGCACGAATTTGAAAATTGCAAAAGCCATTTGTTGTCATGCCTACAGGGTAATCCGCTTGACATAATAACTTGAAAATTGGTCTGTATGTCATGTTACTATCATAGTGCAAACCTTTTGTGGGTTTGAAAGTGCTGAGAGCATTAGAAGATATGAAGCAAAACCAAACATGGGGAAAAAGCGTGATTAAGATACTCTAGTAGAACAGTCAGTCACTGAGAAGTAAAAAAAATGTTGGATAAAAGTTCTCCAGGTTTCGAACCAGGGACCTCCACATCTATATACCCAAGCCCTTTACCACTCTGCTACTACTATCAGTTACTCACCTCACTTAATTTTTACCTTATAACTGGTTTAGTACACTGGAATGATAAGTAACTCGTAGTCTGTCAGTGGAAATTCTAGAACATTCTATATACGGACTGGACTGAGGACCAGTTGGACCAGAAGTTCCGGCTTAGAAAGTCTTTTATGGACCAGGCCAAAAATGGTGTGGGTGCATGTGCTTTGGGTGCAGACACACATGAAAGCATTTTGTCAGCTTTAGTTGTGACATTTCGTGACTATATATGGTGGACAAGATCTAAGGCTGATTAAAAAGAGACAAGACCTAAGACTGACTAAAACGAAAGTCATGTGGTGATAGAAAGAGGTTGCTGACTCAGCTGAGAATGCTATTGTGGTCAACACCTCATACAGACTACCTTGCTCTGCCTTTAGCATCCACCAACTAGTATGATTGATAATAAATAGACTGTATTATTAATTATTTGTAATAAATTATTCAGAATTGAGTATATGGTATGTGTAAACTCAGATACCTCAACCTGTTAAGTGCACTCGGAGTGAGACCTGAGGTTAAAACGAGTAAAATTTGCTTACTTATGGGTGAGGTCCATTGGCTACTCCTCATTTTCATGTAATCTTAGCTCCATAGTGCTTGAACAGTATAATTAATTAACCATTTCTGCTGTGTAAGCTCCTTAGGGTAGGGCATCTCCCATTCTTAATTTGAGTCAAATCGGTCCAGCTATATGCACCTTCTTATTTTATGTAGTTCTTCATAAATACTACAGCCACATAATCTTTGACAATTCCTGTAGTAAAGGGAAAAAAGTTAAAGGAAGTACCAAGGCCAACCATAAGCTGGCTTTGGAACTTACAAATACAAAAGGAAGTGATATCCACGCCAAGCTGTGGAAAAAAAACATGGCCTTAAAAATCCTGGGTGAAAAAAGTTGTGAAATCAAAGGTGGTAGCCAACAATGCAGTGCATTGTTGAAATTTATTAGCATTAACATCATTGCAGCCATTTGTTTGCTGCACCTTTGATTTTCACAACTTTTTTCACCCAGGCTTTTTAAGGCCACACCTTTTTTCACAGCTTGGCTGTTTTGTGTGGATTATATTCAACAGTAGTTGTGGCCAAGTGGTTAAGGCAATGGACTAGAAATCCATTGAGTTTTATCCACGCAGGTTCAAATCCTGCCAACTATGTACTTGTTTATCTTATTTGTTTATTTCCTAGGTTTCATGAATGAGTTCACATTCACTGTATTCACTTATACATATACACTGCATATTTACACGTGTGCATGCACTATGTATGTATATACATACACTGTGGATTACTAACTGTGAACATTTTACATCTATAGATTGCAGGCAATGAAGAGGGAGCTGTGTGTTGGCTCCCTATCAAAAAATAACCTTTATGATACATACAAACTATGTGGCAAATTTCATGCTTTTATCCAAAAGTGCATAAAAAAAGGTCTTAGCACCCTAACTAAAATAATTCTCATCATACAAAAATTTCTTGCACCAAAATTTTTGCAGAAGATTGAGATACTCTAGTAGAACAGTCATTCTACGGAAGTATTTTTACAGGAAAAATTATTTATTTATTTATTAAGGCTTTACAGCACAAGTGCTAAAGATCTGTAGGCCACTTGGCTTAAAAATGTTTATGTTTGAAAAGTTGCAGAAAGAAAAAATAATCTATAACTGGACCTGGGAAACCTCGATCCTGCAGCCATACAATTTACACTCGAATGCTTACAAGAGTGAAAAATTTTGTGCAAAAATAAAGTTTTATGGTATGTACAGTTTACTGCATGTAATCACGTGGAGAAGTAAACCCTTGAACTGGTGTATGTACATGCCAACAGTTACCTAGTGTACAAGCACACAGCACCAGCTAGCAACAATTGCAATGCTGCATAACATGTCAAAACACGACATTAAGTACTCGTACACATGCGATAGCTATAGTCACTCAGTAGCTTGAAACAAAATTTTGTGTATGTGCATTGTACAGGTATTGCCATATCTTTTAACATTGCTTGAAGACATGTATGAGTGTTGTTTCTGAGCAAGGTATGCATGCTAAGCTATCTGTAATGGTCAACAATAGAAATATCAGAATCTCAGATCAAACATTTAAATTGTCACAGTTGTAGTTGTGCAGAATCCTGTCAATGTGTGTGTGAGTGTGGGGGGGGGGGGGGCATGTGTGTATACAGGTGTGTGGGTGGCGGTTGACTGGATGCATGTGTGTGTGTGTGTGTGTAGTGTGTGTGTCGCGCATGCAAGTGCATGTGCACCAACAAGTGATCAGTTCCATAAGGACACAATGCAAGAGCTATTTTTCATCCAAATAGAAGTGCATGTAATCCTGGACACTATAAAAACAGTCAGATGTGATGTTTCTTGAATGGCTGTGCTATTAGGGTGAGAGATTGATAGCCAACTGCTGCGGAATGTCTCAATAATATTATATACTTACTTTTGTTTTTACTGGTTTATTCCCCTTCTAGGTATTTCTATTCTGCAGATGAATTTTTCATGTTCACAAAACTATTCTAGCATAAGTAAAAGAGCCGGAAAGACTGGAATGCATCTGCTGCCAAGAATGTGCTATAAGTCAAGTAACACATTTAGCCTGTTCACAGAATAAAGGTTTGACCTTGTTACTAATAAACAGTAACAGTCTTCTATCATCAGTTGAAGTATTAACTTCATCAATAATTTTTGCAGGCCATACTGGAAGCTGGACAAAACTATTGTATAACTTTGTAAAAGATTGAGTTGTAGCAGTCATTAGAATGCTGATGGTAAAATATCTTAAAGAACAGGCTCACTTCTTGAGCTTAAAAATCAAACTAATTCTCTTACTGTCGCTATAAACAAAACAGACAAAATATTGAACATAATAGGTGAGAAAAAGAACAATGTCTGGTAAGAAAGGTAGATAAGTAGTTCAGTACAGGAGCAGGTTGGGTGGTTAAATTCTTTGCAGTAGCATTTCTATATAAATATCGTGGATTGGTCTTTGGTGGTGACATTGCTTTTTGTCTTTACCACAGCTATATTCAATGGTGGAAACTCCAGAAAATGGTAAGGGTATCTTTTAATCATGCTTAATATGCATGAAAAGGTAACACAATATAATTATAGGGTGTTTAGCGGTGATGAAGTGCATGCAGAGATGAAGATGTTAAATTTAAGCTTGCACAGTTCTTTTTTATAAAATTTTCTGTTGGGTGTTCTATTAGAGTATTTAGATTTTTTAAAACAGCTTTGCCATTTAATTTATTTTTATTTTATTCCATTATATAGGATATCATGATCATGATAAAACCATGAAAATGTTATGGTTTTAAACTTGTAGCCCTTCCAAAGGTATAATATACTTGCAGCTATCATCACAAATATTAACAGCACTTCTCTACATAATTATGAACTAGTGGTGTCAATAGAATGATAGATGAATACTATAGATTATTATATGTGGTGTCTCAAAATGGGTAAATCAGTGTGTACAATAGATGTACTATCCTTATACTTACAACTTTAACTGGATTGTTACACCATTTAGGCACAAGCAGAAAAAATTCAGGACAAAAGATAGTTGACTTAGTTGTGTGGTAGTTGACTCAATATGAATAAAGCCGTTTTCATTCATCTAAAATAAATCCTGTGCCAAAAACAGCCCAACTGTAAAAAAAGGCGAGGCCAAGAATCCACAAGTACATGCATGTTCATGGAGTAACTACAACCAAAAGACATGATATCAAAATTTGGCCAAGAAAGCATTCACTTTTATGCATTCATTTTCTATATGCTTCACATTATCACATCCAGCTGGCTGTAGCTATACATGTGTGCTTGCAATATAAACAATACTACTGAGACGATAAAAGATTACACTGCATTGTTACCAACATTTATTTAACTAAAAATTTACAATTGATTTCTATACTTGGCCATCTTTTTATTTTAATATACAGTGCAAAAAGATGGCCAAGTAGAAACCAATTGTAAATTTTTAGTTAAATTTATTTTGGTAACAATGCAGTGTAATCATCTTTTATCGTCTCAGTAGTATTGTTTATATTGCAAGCACACATGTACAGCTAGTTGGATGTGATAATGTGAACACTACCAGAGACATGTACATGAAAATCCTATGAAAAAACAAGTGATTTCATGGAATTTTTATAGGTGGTTGTCCTATGAAAATAAATTTCATAGGTACCAACCAATGAAATTTAACATTTCATGAGTTTTTCATTGTGTTTTCATGGACATGTCTCTGGTAGTGGAAGCATATAGAAAATGAATGCATAAAAGTGCCTATATATCAGTAGCTATACTGTAAATGCTTTCTTGGCCAGATTTTGATGTCATGTTTTTTGGTTGTAGTTACTCCATGAACATGTACTTGTGGAATCTTGGCCTCGCCTTTTTTTACAGCTGGGCTGTTTTTGGCACAGGATATCACTACTTTTAGTTTTGTTGAATGGAGAACATACAGTTACTGAAGATTGGCTATTATATTACATATATAGGAGACACTGCATGCATGCATGCAAAATAACAGCTTCAGTATCAGATTAGCTAGCTAAATTAGTAGCAAAAGCTTCAAGTTCAGTGTTTAGAAGCGCTACTAAAAGTGACTTGCTAAGAGAAACTCGTTCAAACCGTTCAAATTTCCCTCAAGGACTCACGTGATATTTTGCGTGATGTTTCACGTGAAAATATTTCCGGTTGGTTGACTAGAGAAACAAAGAGTTAAAAGTCACGTGCTTGAAAGTAGCCAATGAGATCAGCAGCCTTCAGTTTAAACTAGCGCCGTCCGCCTGGTGTGAAATTTCATTGGTTATTTCTATTCACGGGATATTTTTGCATTTGGCTTACGTGGACAACCAACCTGGAATAGACTGTAAGAACCGGGGATAGTGACAAAGTCGAGGCTACCATCTTATTGGTTCTTCCTGAAGCGGTGGGTTGGTGATATAACTAGTCTGTGTGCGTAACAAGTGAAGGCGAATCGGCTGCGAGTTGTTGCTGAATGTATGCCTCGGAATGGACACATGAAGGCGCTGAATGCATCACACTTCTCCCAGCGAATTGCCGAGTAAGTTCGTGTATAAGTCATTGTAAACGGATATATAACTACCGTCATAATTTTAGACAGGAATCCCCCACGCCATAGTAGCTTCCTGGGATTATATATATATGCTTTTGTAGGCCAGATCCTTGCAGCTGGCTTGTTCTAGCAGCTGTGCGGGTCAGACCGCGAACAAGTTGAGCTGAACCCTAGTGAGAAAACAGCTAAAAATGAAAGATTTTTCTCAACATTTCAACCAACCAAGAGCAGACAAATGCTTCCATCAACATTTCAGGAAAGGCTATAAGGCTATATACTTTTATGGCTTCCTCTAATGTATGGTGAAATCTTTGGCTATAAATAATGTGTCAGGCATTTGAATGATTATAGCAAGTAAGTCAATACTACAAGACTAATAAGTTAATATTTTTGAGGGCTCAGCTCAATGTGTACATACAGTATACCATAATTACTATGTATCAATCGATTGATGTGATGATAATATGTGCAGATCTGAGACAACCATGGATCCCACTATATAGTAACTGGGCAGATATACAGTGTTGGGAGTAACACGTTACATAAGTAACGCGTTACGTAATATTATTACTTTTGTGGTAACTATAAGTAATATAACGAAATACACTATAAAAACAGGTAATATAACTCAAGTTGCTTTACTTACAAATGTAACAAGTAATATAGTTACTGTAACTAGTCTAATATTACGTAATATTATTACTACAAGTAACGAAGTTACTAATCTCGTTAGTTATCCTCTGAGTAATGCCTAGCCACAACGAAGTAATGAAGCCTACTGAATGAAGCTTATTCACCAGCTTCTTACTTATAACCAAGACTTGCACATTGTCCAACAATGCAATCATGTCACATGATACAGTGGTAGTTTTACCTGTGACAGCTTAAGGCTGTGGACACAAAGTAATATAATATGTAATATTATTATAGTTACTTTATTTTATGGGTAATATGTAACTGTAACTAAATAGTTCAGTTGCAAGTAATATGTAACTAGTTACTTTTACAAAGTAACTTGCCCAACACTGCAGATATATAGAGTTATGTATACTCTGATATAATTGTTGAGTGTTGTAGTTTGCCAATGGTCAAAGCTAAATTAACCATTTTAGATAGCTTTTTGTGATGTTGAAGGTGTCAGACAAACTCCAGTTAGGGGCAGGCAATAAAAGATTTATTTTTCGAAACAGGAGAGGAACATGCTTCCCCTTCGGGCATATATAGGACTATAGTGGGCACAACCGAATGTTAAATGCCCTGTGGTAGGACAAACCTATTGTGTCAAATCCCCACCATTGGCTCCAGTTGCAACGTGGGAGATTTGACAGTGTAGAAAAAATACTTGGGTGCTTAATGAATGATTGTCAAATGTCCCATAGTGAAGCAGCAGTTTCATGTCAATTCGCCTTGTAAAGCCCCACCTACATCCAAGGGAGGTGGTGGGGTAACACATTGGTAGGTGCATAATGAGTTTGCATCATAAACCTTGTGTTGAAATTTTAGTCTGTCTTGCTTTTTTCAGCTAATGTGCTTATCCTCAAACAATCAGGACTGGAAAAAATACAAATTGTCTTCTACTTTTATCTATCAACTATCCAATTAATGCTATTTCCTTTGCTGTTGTAACATTATGCTATAACCATTAGTCCCTCCTAGGTTATATGTCTCCTAGCAACAAAAATTGTTATGTCAACAATGTAGGTGAGAACCACAAAAGAAGTCAAGTAATATATTCCAAAATTGGTCATCAATTGCTGCAGTATGCTGAATCTTGGGAATGACTATGTTGGATGTTCATGCACTTTAATAATCATAATAGTGGAAGTAAGTGTTTGTTGACATGTTAGTCTGACTATGATTACATGTTTTTAGTTAACTGTGCCTTACCATACTGTATCCCTTTCTGTATATGCAGGGTGGATACTGATGTTGTGACTGTCGGCGGGTGAGTTTATGGTCAATGGACAAATCACGCAAATGGTGAAGAAAAAATAATATGTGGTACCAAGACCCCACTACTATACTTCATAGCCAAACACTAGTGTATCTGCATAGCTTCTTGTGCTATTGTAGTCATTTTTTTTTTTTTAATTTATGGGATCATCATAATGTAAATGTTTACTATTACAATATAAATTAATAATAATATCATGCTATCATTAATGAGTTTCTATAATTGTGAGTGGTTACATGAGGGTCTACGAAGTGCTGTGACTGAAAGGTGATGCTGGCTTTTCAGTCAACACTGAAGTTCACAGGCACTGAAGGGCTGGGGCGGGATTAGAGACGTGCACGGGTAATGTAGCAGTAAATTACTTCAACTGTATCACCACAGCGGGTATGAAACAGCTGGCTATAGCTATGTACGGCCCTCCATGGGCCGGAGTCACGCAGACAAGTCAGTGGAGGCATACCGTGGTGAAATTAAAACAAATCAGTGACTGCTCACAATTAAACCAAGAGTTGACAGCACAGTGTCTATCAAATCAGCCAGCTCGCTATGGCTAATGACCTTGCCCACTTCCACACTGTTTGGGCAGTTGGGTTTGGGAATTGAGGCGGGCGCCTCACACCTTGACGTCATGGCGGCAAGTTTGAATCTTCAAAGAGCACAAAAGCGATCTCATAAACTAACAAACAACTTTTAGCGAAATTAAATGTACAGATACATTGTGTAAAAAGCCCCTGATAGCCGCAGCCTTTTTACAATACGACTTCATGGTTGAAAGAAAATCGCTTCAATGAGATGCGATGACAAAGAAAATGAAAAAAAGAACGATGCACATTTGAATAAATAATTTAATTAACGCATGGTAAATGGGTGGGCGATGGAACAAACTACTCCAACAATTCGCCTGACTTTTCGTGTGGTAGTTACTCATTGTACAAAGGTTACATGCCCCTGGTTTCGAGGTGGAATCTTCAGTAAGCCTGAGGTATGGCCAATTTTCTGTCCTGTACATTACAAACTAACTTTTATGGTAAAGTGTTGAATTCTGTGAGTGATTAAGGGTGAAAAATGGTGACAAATCACTTTGTTTACCAATAATTCCATTGTTGCCATCTAAAATACTTTAAAATACATTTCTGGTAGATTAATGAAGTAGTATTAGTAGTACTTTTATGCAATTAAATGCCATGTATCATTGTCTAAGACTAAGTTTTAGCCATTCCAGCAGCTGAACAAATCACCCAATTTGTAAGTTAATTGTTATCCCACGCATGTGAAATTACTACATGGTCTGATATAATCATCCATATCTCCTAGGAAAAAGAAGCTATGGGTGGCAAACTTCACAGCAAGAAGGTTTAATAGTTGCTTTATCCAAATGTGTAAAAAAATGAATTTTAAAAAAATGTGTTGAAATTTTCATTTGAGTTTTCCCAAAAAGTTTGCTTGTGCCCAAAAGGTAGGTTTTCTAAGATCCGGTCACAATTTAATTAACGCATGGTAAATGGGTGGGCGATGGAACAAACTACTCCAACAATTCGCCTGACTTTTCGTGTGGTAGTTACTCATTATACAAAGGTTACATGCCCCTGGTTTCGAGGTGGAATCTTTTAGTAGCTAAGCCTGAGATTTCGCCATGCAGATTTTAAAAGATTGCATAATCGATCCCTCATGTAAATGACTCACAGTAGTAGTCACGTGTTTATTATTATTGTGGGCGCGCGCTTTGTGCTTCTTGGCCTCGCGACTCACTACCGTGAGTCTTGATATTAAAAATGTATGACACAAACTAGTGGGAAACCAAGAGTCAATAATTAAAGAACACTTGTACACCAAGGATAACGTTATACCAAATGATTATGTTCAGAAACTTACACTACCGGACCCCAATTTAAATATCAAATGTATGTATAATAATTATTGTACAAGTCCATTAAGATATATATATATATATATACAGTACTTTACAAGGTACATGTCCAGTACTGACATGCATGCAGTGGCAGTATTGGTTACTAATTAGGTTAACCAGTATCACATAATAAAGTTTTCAAGGACTGGACGTCAGTTTTATCACAGCATGTATGTAATTGAGTATTAAAACAACTATGAGTTTGATAAATTGAATACATTATTAAAGTGAAAAAGTATGAATTTGATTAAAGATCAATGAAAGAAATATCGAGTATTAAAACAAGTACATCAAGGAGAGATATTTAACAGGATAATTCAGATACACCATACATTTTCACGTAAAAATACACAAGTATAAGTTAGATAAAACAATACAGTAAAATAGATCTACATTAAAAAGTGAGCAGTGGCATATATAAACACGTCATAACAAGTGCAAGAAAAAATTAGGAAGTTTTGCAGCAATAAAAAGCACTGAAACAAGCCGCTGAGACAGAACACAACTGAATGATTGCATTTTAAATCCCTACTTTAACCATACATCATAGCAGGCTAAGGTAGGGATTAAAATGCAATCATTCAGTTGTGTTTTGTCTCAGCGGCTCGTTTCAGTGCTTTTTATAGCTGCAGTCCCTACTCATATGGAAAATTCCTAATTTTTCTTGCACTTGTTTGTGTACTTTTTTGTAAATTTTATTGAATAACCGTATTTAGTAATTCACCCCCCGCCCCGAGCGAATTTTTTTGGGGCACACTTTGGACTTAGAAAATTTTCACGAAATATATTTTCCGGATAATGTTGTGTACGTATCCCGGATACTGACATGTTGAAAACTAGGTTAGCAGGGCCAACAACGTCGTGTTCTCTGCCAGGCTGGCAGCCCAAAAAGAAGGGCGAAAAAATTGAGCCAGTTTAAAAATGAAGAACTCTTTTCTCCTGCCGTTTTTTCAGAAGGACTGTTCTTACCTTGTTTCTCTCACTGGCTGCCTCATCACTATGAGCTGATTTGTCAGTGGCGTCTCGCATTACCTGGTAGCACAGAGCTATTCACAGGTATTGGTGAAACTGATTATGTGAGTGTGAAGCAGCTTGTGTTTTATTCTTGTGACACCACTGTGTGTGTGTGTGTGTGTGTGTGTGTGTGTGTGTGTGTGTGTGTGTGTGTGTGTGTGTGTGTGTGTGTGTGTGTGTGTGTGTGTGTGTGTGTGTGTGTGTGTGTACTATATAACTGTTTGTACCTCCTGCAAGGAAGAACAGCTTAAGCCGATTGCATTGAGTTTAAACAATAAATCAAATCTGTGCATGTGTGTGTCTGTCACTATAGGTGTTATGAATTCTCTCATGGAAGAACGGCTCTGCTGAATATGTTGAGTTTAAATTTAAAAAAATTCTGACATTAGATCAGGGGCGGTGGAGCAGGCCAAAGAGTGAGGGGGCCAGGCCAGCTGTAAGTTGAAGACCAAAAAAAAAAAAGGTCACAGCCTGCTGACAATAGCTGCTCTCCACCAATTATATCTCCTTATTTATAACTATAGTATGTTCATGTTGAGCTGAATCCTGAAAAACAGCTAAAATTTAAAAGTGGATATTTTCTCAACAGAGTTAACATTTCAGCCAACCAGATGATTATTGGTAACAGCAAAGGTGTCAACAACAGACACGTACGGTTTGACTCCATTACAAGTTTGGGAAAGGGCTGTAATGGACACTGTACTTATATGGCTTCCCCATAGGAAATGTATTGTGAAAATTTTGATTGGCCATAAATATTATGTCAAACATTTGAACAGAAAGATTTTGAAATATTTTTAGCGGGTCAAGCAGTACTACAAATGGGCCAAATTTCAAGATCGTGTGTAATTGCATCCATGAGTTATTAAATGTTTTTGAGGATTCAGCTCAACGTGAACATACTATACACATAGGTAACTAAGTAACTTACTACACTGCTTCTCTGAATACTGTGACTGCTCTATTAGTCTAAGAGTATCCAGATCCTGACTGTTCTATTAGAGTATCTTGATCTTTTCTTACAAACAGTGTCCCATAAAAGTGGGGGGGGCATGGCCCCCCTGCCCCCCTCCGTCTCCACCGCCTATGCATTAGATAACTTGTTTGTTTTATCTGTTGTACCAGTTATAGTTGAACAAGGGATGGTCACTACCTATGTATGGTCCTGTAAAACCATCTGTGATTGTGATCCAGATATTTGATCAACCTTGATTTCATCTCAGGAAAAGGGGATAGAGCTTAATTTACTGCTTTGCTAATACAAGCCACTTGATTGCCTCTTTTAAGTCAGTAGAAACTAACGTCACAGTGGTAATCTTTTGATTGATCGCTGTTGTGGATAGTTTTACAGGAGTATTATATATGTGTGAACAAGCAGTTGTGCTTTTGATGGGTTTAATGAAGAGATGTTTTGGTTCTTTGACACTATGCATATTAAGTTGTATTGGAGATGACTTTGATTCAACCAGTTCTACAACTATGCTGCTGTAATCTATGGGCCTCATTATTAGGGTGATATTAACAGAGTTGAATCACTTAAACACAGAGCTTCAAAACTAGTTAGTGACTTTCATCGTTATGAAAGACTCCATCGTTTACAACCACCCACCTTAGTATACAGAAAATTTAGAGAAGACATGATCACCACATATCAGATGTTTCATGGTAACATGCACCAATCCTTGCAGCTTACCAGATCCACCATCTCCCATTGACATTCAATTGTACAAGCATGCAGTGCATGAAAATTTGTGAAGAAATATTTTCTAAAGAATAATAATTGAACATTGGAATGCACTACCGAAACATGTTGTAATGGTTGACAATTTAAAGCGAGATTACTATAAAATAAAATGTGATTTGAATTGATCAGCCATCTGTCTCAACCTTATTAAGTATTAAAGGAAGACATACAAAAGCATGATAATAATGTGTTTGTTATTTTATTGTTGTAATACCAAGTGACTACAAGTTTAAAGACTGAATTACATCACAATTCACAATATAAAGTAATATTTTCCCTAATTTGCCACTCAGATGTTCCTTGTACTACAGAAATGTTGCTGTTTTTATGTACGTTATAGGTATATTATATTAGGTAATGATTCACTACTTTATTATGTGGTGATGATTTTGTGTGATGATCTATGATTGAGTGTGATGATGTTCTTAATTTGTAGGTGGATTCACATTGCTATTGTGAATGATTTTAACCAAGCTACTTCTCGTCTAAATGAGATGTGGAACAATGAGTTCATATTATGGTGATCTTGTGAGATGACTGATCTATGTTTAATGATGAACAATCTGACTGTGAGCATTCAAGGGTAACGGCAACAACAAAAGACATGATTGAAGTTTTGCGTTTAGGTGTATATTACAATAGCACCAGTGTGTGTATTGTAAAGCACCTTTACACAACTAATTTTGTTGATGGCTACATGTTATTGATATCATCCTCTTTAAGAAAATGGTATATTCTTTTTGCTGGAGTGTAGCCAATCGTATTTTGCTGTACATAGAGTGTATGCTCACCTCAATATGCTAGCTGTATCCTCACACCTGAAGGCTGCATTAGTGTTAGTGTAATAGATTTAGTGCAAGTTATTTGCTATTTTATCAAATGGTAAATTTGCAGAAGTACTTTTATTACTCCATGATTTATAAGGTAGTTGTACTTGAAAACTTATTGTCCTTTACTGTCTAAATAATGCCTGCATGGCTGACGGTTGTAAAGAAATTACTCGTACAGTGTTTCCTAACCTCTAGGTACCAAGACATGTTCAGATAATCAAAGCCCATTATATACAGAGTTACTCTAATGGAATGCACGCCTTAGACGAAATACTCTAATAGAACAGACACATCTACTGTAAGTAAGTGTGTTGATAGTCGAAGGTTAGATACTCAAGTATTCACTTCTATTAGGTGTGATATATCCATTGTTGTGACAGCTATAGTGGAAACTTTATGTGTGTACTAAACTAATCGTGTCACCATTTCATCTCTTGTACAATAATGATAGCCTAAAGAACTAAGGGGATAAAAAACGAAGTTGTGAAGTTTACTCTCCCATAGCCATATACTACTGGTATCAGTTCTCAGGTACTATAATATAAGAGCACATGTCATTCAAAATTTCCGCAATAAAAATCAATGCATCCTAGTCAATTTTATAGAGTACATCTACTGTACTTCTTTATGCATGTGTGAACTTGAAGTGCTATTGTTATTAATACTTTACAGTGACCAGCACTGCAGGTCTATTGGTCTATTAGTGCGTTAGCGTCAGGTCATTTGGGTTGCATTTCAAGGGACTTAATGTGGAGCCGTACTCATGCACCATTTGAGAATGTTTTGGTGTCTTAAGTGATATTTGGAGCCACACCCACATCCTCTATGGTATTATGCCCACTTATTGGGTTTGTGTTGTTGTAGGCTACAAGTCCGCATGGCATCAAGAAAAGTGCTATGCCTGCTTATGGGAGCCTGTAGACTATCATGGAGCCACACCCACTTGTCGATCATTGAATATGTGTGTTTTGATACCTGTAGCTACTTGTTCATTTTCTTTTGCATACAATTCTTCCTGCTGGTCGAAAACCTTGACTTGCACCATGTAACTTTTAATCCTGAATTTAAAAAGCATTGATGGATTATCTAACTGTAGAACCTCTCTTAAAGTACCCTCCACTATAAAGAAACATTTCTGTGGTTCCTATAGAATACATTTAAAGGACAACCTCTCAATAAGATTTCATCAGTTGGTGTCAAACTGTTCGTTACATACGTACGTAGTGGTTCGTTACATAGTGGTTCCAATAGATAAGTTTATATGTACATACATAATTATACTATACATGCACCAGGTCATTCAACAAGTTCAAGTATGCTTGACTCATACTGTCCGGGAGCAGTTCTAATTACCATTAATATTAGAAATGTTCCTGTACAAGAACCTGTATAAGAGATAGCACTGAGAATTTACAAATTTGTCTATAATGAAACCTCTTAAAGATTGGTAATTTTTGTCCTTTATAAAAAAGATGGAATATGCAGCCATTAAAAAAAAAAATAGCAACATTTGTATATAGGTACCTAACTAGTCTCACGTGCCAGACAGTTTGTGTGGGGGCAGGAAACAAACAGTCTGGTCACTGTTGTACACTTTCCATGAATAAACTGACATGCAATTAGATTACATCATGCTATTGTTTTGTGGCAAGGATGAATTGTGCCAGTCACGTCTGAGCAAGCTGAGGTGAAAATTGTACTGGTAATGTCATGATGTATTTGAAACATTGCTGAAGGTCTTCCTCGACAATTCCACTACTTCACAAATCCATAGCGAACCAATGATTATAAGAGCTCTGTACAAGGGGAACCAATATCCTAAGCCTATGGCATTGTTAAACTTCAGTCCTTTATTACAGTAAGAATTTGAATAATTGGTGTTTGTTTTATCATAGAGCCCGCAAGGCAATCTGATTGGCTCTGCCAACATTCCACAGTGGTCACAGAATGTGTGCAACAGTGACTAGAAGGCTTATTTGCCACCCCCACACAAACTGTCTGGCATGGAGACTAGTTGAAACAATGAGTCCTTATTCTCACAGTGATTGCATAAAGATGAGATGACTTCGATCCAATAACCATTTCTTGGCATTCTGTAGTGTGTTAGGTTACCTCATTAGACGTTAAATTCTCTAGCCAGTTGCTTGCAATATCTGAGTTTCCACCTTCAAATAAGAACATCATACCCAATACACACAACATCACACAAAATCATGACCACGTTACCACATACTAAAGTGGTGATGAAAATTATAATATCTATAATGCACCTATCAATGTATTTACAGGGAGAATTGACACAAAACTGTTGCCGCACTATTGGGCATTAATTTTGATAATCATTCATTAAGCACACAAGTACTTTTTCTTGTAACTTGTCATATCCCTGTGTGGATAAGTGAGGATTTGACACAATAGGTTTGCCTTTCTATGGGTCATTTGACATTCAGCTGTATGAAATCCCAATATATGCCCAAGGGCAGGATAGTGGGGTAATACATTGATAGGTGAATTAACGTATATAAAAACAGTAGCATCTCTATAGGGCAAGGAACATCTCTAAGTAGCGAAATGTTATTTTCTATTGGGACTTAATGTCACTACAAATATCAGTCACTTAATTAATTGTTACTACAATAGAGTAGCAAATAATTTTTCATATTTCTTTCTGAGAAAGTAGAATTTGGTAATACTTAAATAAAATGACAAAAACTACAACTAATGTTCAGCAACATAATTATAGTCCAATACTCCTGTAGGACCATCTGCACAGTAATAGATGGTTTTACAGAACCACACATAGGTAGTGACCATCCCTTGTTCAGTTATAACTGGTACAACAGATAAAAACAAACAAGTTATCTAATGTCAGATTTAAAAAAAATTTAAACTCAACACATTCGACAGAGCCGTTCTTCCATGAGAGAATTCATAACACCTATAGTGACACATACAGAGATTTGATTTATTGTTTAAACTCAATGCAATCGGCTTAAGCTGTTCTTCCTTGCAGGAGGTACAAACAGTTCTCCGTTCTGCAATTCTCGAAATACACAGCTAAATGTTTTTAAGGATGCAGATTTTTAACAAACCGCTTTAAACAACACACAGAAGTATCTTTTCAACTGTTTTATAGTGTGTCTCAGGTACAGTATTATTTTCCACTAATTCTGTCAACAAAGCCTCAGGGCTGCTCTTACTTTTAGTTTGCACGTAAGTACGGGTCATGCCCACTTTCTAGATGACGAAATACGCGAGCCTATGAGGCCTACTACAGTATTTTTCAGTTGTAGTACGCCTGAAAAGTGCTCTGGGAAAGCTACCCATAGAGTCTGTAGAGAGGCGCCATATACAACCGGTTTTTAAACTCGGAAAAGAAACCACCTTCGAGCCAAAGCAAACACTCTAATCCTTACACGTGTAGTGGCGATGTTGAACAGGCAGCAGCATATCCCGAGGTGTATCCCAACATTAAAATCACGTGCTTGCTACAATTATGCTACACGTTTGTTGGAGCGCTGTGGTGTGCGTGCTTTGATGCATGGAAGCTGTATCCATGAGAGATGGCCACGATAAAGAAGGATCAAAGATAAAACAGTAAGACAGTAGCACACACATCGTAGGTATTTAATATTGTGAAAGGTTTTTTCTCCACAAAATTCGAAGTGTTTCCGCCAAAGAAGCAAGGCTGTAGCTGTAGCCAGTTTTCCGCTACGCTTGACTGAACGCATCAGTGAGGCAGTAGAAAATTCGCTAAAATAATTTAAAAAAAAAATTTTCATAGCACCTCGTCGGAAACGTTTTGGGTCGCTCTGAAGACATATTTGGGCTTGTTTATACCTGACCAATACTGTGAAATGGCCGTGAAGGATTTCTGAAGATGATTTTGGGTAGATTTTTCTTCATGGACCACGCCCACACCTTCATCGTCCCTACTATATAGTACTATTGTACTGTATGATAAGTACAAGTTTGATAAAAGATGAAAATTAGAGCTAGGTAGCTATATATTGCTAGTAAAAATCAGCGATAGTGAAACACTGGCTATAAGCATGGCATAACAGCTACAATTTAGTTATGTGTTGTAATTACTTCATAGTATCAATCAAGTCAAGCAAAACAGCATTGTCTTTGGAACTGTTTGTTGGCTGATCTCCACCTATATGAGCAATGATATCTTTTGATACAGCTTTCACTTGACTAAGGAAAAGCAACAGCTTAGCCATTCGTTGCATAGAATCTGGCTTGGTTTGTTTTATATAAGACTCAAGCAACTCCAAGCCGACATCTTGTGTGAGTTGAATATCCTTTTGTCCACTGGCAGTTAAGTTGTGTATGACTAAAGGGAATAGAAATGAGTGAATTACAAATCTGGTTGACAATATAATCACACTTACATGGATTCATCACCGTAATTAATTTGAGGCATGAAAGCTCAGGTTCATCTAGCTGAATATCCTTAATAGAGGCTACACATTCCTCAACTGTTTTAATAACACAAGAAGCAACCTCTTGGCTGTCAGTCAGATACAAGTGTGCCAGCTCATCTGTCTGAAAATTGATATCATTCCTAAATGGACAAGTGGCAACATGGTATACAAGTTTCAGTGTGTTTACTTCACTCCAAGTGGTTGTGATCAATTCAATTTGATCTTCAACAGGTAATCGGGTAAACATTGGTATTTCCTTTGCCCAGGATACCACACTCAGCAGTGATCTCCTTGTGTTTTTTGGTATTATTCTGTCAGTTAATGATGGAATGAGTGGAACTATATTGTTCTCTGCCTTCTCTGCTTTAGCAAGCATCTCTATTACTGAAGAAGCTGCTGACATAGCCTGGCTTTTCACATCAAAGTTCAATGAGCGGTTTACTACATGGACAGGCACGTGATTGGGTTTATAAAAGGAAATGACATACCTGACGTACTAACATTTCTTAGGGTTGTTCGACTCTGTTGCACTGAACCAGTACTCTTGGAACGTTTAGATGATGGCTTGTGCTCTTTAGTTGAATAAGGCCCTCTTTCTTCTTGAACAGCTGTTGGAAAGAAAAGACAAAAGTCTTTAAATTAACACAAGCTCTGTATTAAGCTCATATGCATACAGTTAATCTTATCACATATCATGTTACACAATTCAGTTTGGCAAAGTAGCTGGATATAGCTGATAAACTTGAGAAAATTGCATGATGTTAATTACTGGATAGGCTTTGTGTACATGCAACTGCATATATACCAAGCCTGCAAAAACTGGGTATGCTCATCACATAGTAGCAAGAGTTCATAATATAGAGAGGGAGGGAGAGTATCCAACACTGTATTACCTGGTAAAAACACACTAAGAATGCTTCCCTTTGATAAATCAATACCTATCAATGCTCTTCAGTAGGTGAAGCCAGGTGACGAATTTGCATGGAATTATACTGAAGTATACTGAAATATTCAGGATATGATGTAATCTTTGAACACAGTGTGTTTTGACCAGATAATGTTGGACACTCTCCCTCCCTCTTTATAATTATGAACTCTTGATAGCAGGTAGTACTGGAATAGAATATTCAACTTTATTACAGAGTGAATCAAAAGTTTAGCATAAGGGATGGTAAGTTGCACACTTTTTGCATCACCACGTCACTGTACAACTAGTGACATCATCCACATTTTGTACATGACTATAGTGCCTCGAGGCTACTCAGTCCATCTTAAATAAAAGTTGGAGGGTTCTAGCCCCCCACCCTGTTATATATGTACTATTAATTAAATCTGACCACAAGGAGACGACTATTTGCAATGATGCTAGCTACACAATAAAATCCTTTTATGTCATTTACAGTATATCAACTGTTTGGTCCCTTAGCATGATTTAAATGCATAGTTGTGCACCTTACCGTTCTTGTTCATTCCAACATCAAAGCATTTCTGTAGCCGGCAGTGCTGACATTTATTTCTGCTGGTCTTGTCAATTTCACAGCAATTGCTGCCTCTGCACACATAGCTTGCTGTGGACCGGATGCTTCTTCTAAAGAAACTCTTGCAAGCCTCACAGCTAAACACACCAAAGTGCTTTCCAGAAGAGATATCGTTGCAGACGCGGCAAAGTTGTAGCGGCTCTGGACTAGTTGGTCGAGTAGTGGAATCAGTATATTTCAAAGAAGAATGAGACTTTTGGATCGAAGACCAGGTTGGTAATAGTAAGCCATGTTTCAAGTTTCCATGTTTGGTATCCGTCATCATGCACTTAGTGGAGTCGATGCTCTCGCCTTGGCTTATATAGTCACTCACATATTGATTACAGTAATCAAATCCACCGTTTGATGCAACATCAGCCAGCATCCAGGGATCGTGCAGATAGACTGTGGCGCCATAGCTCCAATCGTACCACTGAGACCAACCTTCATCATACGGCGTGGCTACCATTGGTAAGTGAACATCGATATCAACAGGTGTGTTGTTCTCTGCAGGAAGCGTCATAGCTATTCACTAACTGGTTTATGGTGAACCCTGTAGCCAGCTATTTATACTATTCAGTAAACGGTGGAGAAACGGAATCATAACCTGACTAATCAATTACAGCAATTACGTCATTAAATACCTCGTTTGTTCCCGATCATTCTAGCTCATTACGTCAGTACCTGTAAGACCGGAATTCATACCGGTTGCGCCTAAACTTGCTCTCCTCGTTGCTCTCGATGTAGATTCAACCAGTATTTGAAGTCAGCGGTGCTGCTTAGAGCAGGTAGTCATCCCAGTTTGTCAAGCCGACTTCCGGGAAACATGCACTATACTGAGTTGACTCTCCGATGATCGCGTAGCGCGGTAGAACAACAAAAAGCCAGGTGGAAGACTAGCAAGCCAGGGGAGACTCAACAACACACAAATAATTTATAGTTTTATTCACGGAAAACAGCATCAGCCAAAAAGGCTGTTTTTCAGCTACTCCCTGAGAAATACAACAATATGATAGTAAGTAACCTACATACACACAAAACAAAATAAAAGTTACAACATACAATACAATTTTTTAAATTCTGTCACAGTTTTAGCACTATAGAGTGCTAGTGGTAATCTATTTCAAATGGTTGTGCCCCTGTATGCCGGCGACTGTTTGCCATAATCAGTTCAGGCTAACCCAGGAACAAATAATCTATGTTGGTTTCTACCAGAACTACCAGTGACATCACAACAAACGAGAAAATGTCATGTAGATAAGGAGGAGAAATCCTTTTTACAATCTTAAAAACCTGGAGAGCTATGTGAAAAGTACGCCTTTCAGTTAGAGATGATCGCAAATTGAAATTATCAGAAGGAGGTACTGATGATGTAAAGTTAGAGTGAAGTCTTTCTAGACGATGAGTGTCAGTAGAATTTGATGGTGACCACACAGTATAATGACATTATTTGTATGCAAATGCATGTGTTTAGCTATTTTATTTACTGTTTTACTGTAATTTTTCAGCTTGCCATACCCGTTTTTATTAGTTCTTGTTGAAATCACCTTCCTATCTTCATAACATCTTCTGCTACTTGCTACTCAAAGATATCACAGGTTATAGTAGTGGAAACATCAATAGACTCTTTGTTCTAGGGCTGAGCGATACTGCCATTTTAGTATCACGATCGATACTAAAGCCACTATTCAAGATACTGAATATTTCACGATACTTACAATTAAGTCAATCATATAGTATGTTCATGTTGAGCTGAATCCTGAAAAACAGTTAAAAATTAAAAGTGGATTTTTTCTCAACAGAGTTAACATTTCAGCCAACCAGATGATTATTGGTAACAGCAAAGGCGTCAACAACAGACACGTACAGTTCGGCTCCATTACAAGTTCGGGAAAGGGCTGTAATGGACACTGTACTTATATGGCTTCCCCATAGGAAATGTATTGCAAAAATTTTGATTGGCCGTAAATATTATGTCAAACATTTGAACAAAAAGATTTTGAAATATTTTTAGCGGGTCAAGCAGTACTACAAATGAGCCAAATTTCAAGATTGTGTGTAATTGCATCCATGAGTTGTTAAATCTTTTTGAGGATTCAGCTCAACGTGAACATACTGTAGCTGGTGCCACATAGCATATTGCTCAGCATTCCTGCAGGAAGTCCTTATAGGTGATAGCAAACTAGCCACTATCATCCTTGTTTACAGTAACAGTTATTGTAACACATGCTTTGAGGTTGTTATGGTGTTCACACCTCTCTGCAGGGGAAACCAGATGGGTGGACTTTATCATTTACAAGAATTCTTAGCCAAGTACTGCATAACAAATGGATTTTTAATGACAGTAATGTGCAGGCATGGTATTGCGATAGTTAATAACAAAATATCGTGATATCGATACTTTCAAAATATCGCGATATATCGCTAAAACAGTAGTATTGCTCAGCCCTACTTTGTTCCTAGAATAAATAACAATTTGACCAGGCAAACTTGATTAATTGCCTCACCCGCATCCCTTTTTACCCCAAAACGGTGGTAAAACGTAAGGACTAGGCTTTAACTAACTTTTATAGCAACAGCAAGAGTTCAGTTATAATATTATTTGTTTGGGGAGAATGTCTAAGTGCCAGTACTGTATGCAAGGAAATTTTGATGTAAGAAATATTTGACGAATTCAGACTTCAGCAGATTTGATGAATAAAATGTTGACAAAAATTAAGAAATTGTAGGCAAACCTGTACTTTTAAGGGTGCTTATAATTATAAACCTTTGACAAATTTTAATTTGACGGATTAAGCCGATTCGTCATTCGTCAAATTTTTTTGACATCAAAATTCCCTTGCGTACTGTATGGCCTGTACAAACACTGCTGTAAGTTATACTTTTGGTCATATGTACACCTCTAGCCTGATTCTACTGATGACAAAGAACTGTTGATAGGTGATGATTGGCATTGATAAGGTCAAGTCTTTCTGCTAAGAGAAGCCTGAGCAGTGTGTTTGCTGAATGTACTTCATTTAGACACTTTCCCCCATACAAATGAACTCTTAGTAACAGACAGCTTGATTTTAATAATGAACAATGAAAATGACTTTTCACCCGCATGGAAATCCGAATTTTTGTGGATGAGAAACGAGTAATCAAGTTTTCCTGGTCTTTTGGAAAGCAAACTTTTTAGACAAAGAAACTGTTGTATGGAATAGTTTACCACCAGCTGTGACTAAAGCAACCAACCTGTTGTCATTTAGGAAATTGTACTATGACAAGCACACAGAAAAATTTGGAATTTTCAACTAGAGTAAGGACCATAGCACATCGATAAAAATTACTGAAACAAGTTGGAGTAGTGCATGATAATCACAGTAAAACAATAAGAAGTGTTATATCCCTACTGTGCTCATGATACCATAATGGAAATGCACAGTAGGGATATAATACTTCTTATTGTTTTACTGTGATTATCGTGCACTACTCCAACTTGTTTCAGTACTTTTTATTGACGTGCTATGGTCCCTACTCTAGTTGAAAATTCCAAATTTTTCTGTGTACTTGTTTGTTAACTTTTAAAATAATTATTATGACTGGTGAACCCACGTATACCGCATCAGAAATGGCACCGCACGCCCCAATCATCTGAAAAGTGAAGTATCCATTACGCTTCGTTGTCAGCTTTGTTCAACTCATTACCAGCATTTCGAATCAAGAACTGTTCGAAAAGCACCTCTGGAATCCACGCATACCGAAAATACCCCATACCATCCTGCGAATTAAACAGCCACCCTTGTTCCGTTTAGCCCTCCGTCGTTTTCTTTTTTGAATCTTCTGTATACTTAATGTTCTTGTTTTGTTAGTATTTATTTTTGTTCTTGTAGTAGTTTGTTTTACAGGTGTATTTGCTTATGTCATTGTTTTTGTAATTTCTGGTGTGTATGTGCTTTTTGTGGGAAGTACACCTACAGGCTTGTCCTTTTGTACAACCCGGTCTTTTGACAAAATTGATAATAATAATAATAATAATAAATGGTGCCGCGCCCCCCGGTTATATCAATTATCGTCTGAAAAGTGAAGTATCCATTATGCTTTGTTGTTGGCTATGTTCAATCCGTTACACAGCAGTACGAATCAAGAACTGTTTGAAAAGCATCTCTGCTATCTAAATATATAGCCACTATGTCAAATACGGACGATTTCCATTATGAAGGGAAGCTATCACGTGCTATCGCCAAATTGATACTTTTTGCTGTCAGCAAAGATGAATGGGACACAAAGGATGCTGGTAAGTCCATGAAGAATGCATTGTACGCACTGCGGTATGCCAAAAAGCACCTGTCAGGCCAAAGGGATGTCGAACAGTGAAAAAATCAACCCCTTAGCCATTATTGAGTTACGCTTGTCTGAAGGCATCAGTCAGTCAGTCAGTCACTAGAAAATTCCATTAAATAAATTATTTTTAAAATTCTGTAGCAACTTGTTGAAAGTGTGTCGGGTCGATCTGAAAGCTTGTTTGGGCTTAGTTTAACCTAACCAATACTGCCTCATTGTTGTCAAGGGAAATTGAGGCTGTTTTTTGGGTAATATTATTTTGTGGACCACGCCTACTCCTTTGTGGTCCCTACTATACAGTTACTATCGTACTGTATGATAATGTTGATTTAATTGTGTAATGTATTTTGTATATACCCTTTCATTATTGTCTGTGTGTATGTATGTGTTTGTTGCTTGTATGCAGGGGTCCACTGAAAATCAGTGTCTCACTGAGTGGAATCCCTGTTGAAACATTACAGTTACAATTGTTTTTCCTGTCATCACCTGCATTAATTGTTAGGTATAGCTACATCAAAATTTAATTATATTAGACAGATATGGATGTTAACAACATCGTGGGGCTAGCCTGAGTGAGTTGACTTGCATAGAATTGTATTTGTACGTGGTTGAAGATAAGCTGTGGTTGAAGATTAGCTATACGTACACTGTGTAAGCCTATGTTCAGTGTGTTTTGGTATTTTGTAAGTGGAGAAGAATGAGCAAGATTGTGTAAAATTGAAAAAGATAATTTGCTTGTAGCGAAAGGGAAAAATTATGTAGCTAGCTATTTCTGACACACTTCACATCTAATTAATTGCAGCGAATCCATGAAATTTTATCGTTTCAGCAATAAAAGCCTTGAAAACTATGCAATGTTGGTGGCACTAGTGTCATGATCTAATTGAGTACTACTATGAGTATCACTACTATCTTGATCGTACAGTTGGGGATTAGCATTGTAAACTGCTCTTCACTGTCAGGGCTGGCCTAAGAGATTGTGGATCCCTAGGAAAATTAAACTGGGTGGACCCCCAGAAGAAGTAGTAATTAACCACTCTTCATGTAGAGCTATGCATAATTAAGTTTGGCAGTATACCGGTATATTTATTTGACTTTGGTATGAGATGCATGCTGGTAGATGCGTACCATTTTTTATTAATAAAAATGGCCGAATCTTTGTCAACGATTGTGCCGAAGAAGAAAGTAGTGTCACCCGTGTGGGATTATTTTGGACTCCGTGCTGATAATGAAGGGAGGATTATTGACGATAGTGTGGCGGTTTGCCAGTGTAATGGCAACGTTCGAGCTAGTGGCGGAAATACGTCTAACTTTCACACTTAAGGACTCACCACCCGTCAAAGTACACACAAGTATTACAATACAAGCCCAGAAAGAAAAAGCAAAAGAATTGTCCACCACATCTTTGTCATCTACCAGCCAAGCTACACTCCCTGAGTTGTTTACTAAAATGCAAAAGTATGAGAGGACTACAAGACGATGGTGAGAAATAACAGATTCGGTAACTTACTGTATCAGTAAGGACATGCTTCCTATTTATACGGTCGAGAAGGAAGGGTTTCATCATCTTGTTGATACTCTGGATCCAAGGTATGAAATGCCATCAGCTAAATACTTTTCCAGTGTAGCGATTCCAGCACTGTACAAGAAAACAAGGGAAAGAGTAGCTGCTGAAATTAAAAGTGCCCACTGTTTTTCTTCCACCACAGATATGTGGTCCAGTTCAACAATGGAACCATATTTGAGGTATTCAGTACACTTCATTGACAATTACTGGTCAATGCCTTCAAACACTTTTCGTGCCCAAAGACCACAATGCTAGTGAAGTCCTTACAGAAACACTAGCTCAGTGGAGGCTAGAAGCTGGCCGACAGGTTTGTATTTAGATCCTGCCACGTTGGAATAAGGTGAGCATTCTTACGATCAACTGCTAATACTTGTCAAATGCAAGCTAGAATATGGTCAATCATACTGAGCAAACTCCCCTAGCGAGTTGAACAGTCTGTTATCAAAGAATTCTGGGGTACACCAAGATTATTTTGAGTTAGTTAATTTAACAACAGACAATGGGAGCAACATAATATTATGTGTCACAACTGTAAGGCTTATGTGAACACAATTATCTTTCTTTGGTCACAACCTACACCTGGCTGTTGTTAGTTCTACAAAAGATGAGTCTAGGGTTCAACGTTGCTTGGGGTTATGTAAAAAGCTAGTATCTGCATTTTCCCACAGTTAGAAAAAAAAGTGGGCATGCGTGTAACTCACATGTTTATACAGTGACTACTTAATCACTCATCATTTGTTAGCAACTGAAAGTGCACAACCTTTTTGTGATTTTAAATCACATGATTTGCTGCCCAATTGCCCATAATGGTAAGTCGATGAATTCCTAACTTGTATGGCTGCATCTTAGTGCACAGTGCTATGAATATCATTTGCAATGGCCAATGCTTTCCAAATAATTATTTGCTTATTGCTTGTTACTAGAATACCACATAATTCAGTTATTAGTGAATTAGTTATTGGTGATGTGTATAGTTGCTTCTTCTTAACAATAAAAACTAGCTTACTAGTTTTATATACTAAATTTGTATTTTGAGAACTGGGTCCCTAGTTATATAGCCTTGGGGGCCCCTTCCTAGGCAGCTACCTACCTTGCCTACCCTTAAGGCTGGCCCTGTTTGCTATTGTAAAATACAGTTGTTCTGTAGATAAGCAATCTCCTGTGCCCGTTGTGCTTTTGTCTCATAATTCTTCTTAATTCTGCTTGTTCTGGCATTTCTGTTTGTCCCTTCTTCTTACATGTCCTTCTCAAATTCCTCTTCTTCTAGTGCTTCTCTTTCCATTTGTTATCTGTTAAGTTCTTTGCAATGCTTAGGGAGGGATTCAGCTCTTATCATGAATGCACAGTAAATAAAGAATACATATGTATCAGCTTTCTATGGAGCGTCAGTAAATATGCCGGTTATTGTTGATGTTATGAATGTACGTACCAGCCTTATATGGAGTGTCAGTAAATCACACCAGTTATGTTTGTCTTATGAATGTACATACCATACTTGTATGGAGTGTCAGTAAATTACGCCGATTATTGTTCATATAGTGAATGTGCGTACCAGCCTTATGGAATCTCAGTAAATCACACCAGTTATTGTTTGTGGTATGAATGTAAATATCATACTTGTATGGAGTGTCAGTAAATTACGGTGATTATTGTTTGTTGTGAACGTATGCACCAGCCTTCCTTGCTAGTGTGGGGCTTGCTCAGGCTCACCCCATTCACGTCATTCATTCTTTGCGATAAGAACGTACATAGAGTATCTGTAAATCATGCTGGTTATTGTTTGTGTTGTGAATGTACATACTAGCCTTATGTGGAGTGTTAGTAAATTATGCCAGTTATTGTTCGTGCTATGAATGTATATACCAACCTTATATGGAAGCATTTGTAAGTTATCCATGTTTTTTGTAATTGTCTGTGGACAAGAGGTATGTCCCATCGACCACAGTTAAGCGATTAACCTCTATTAAAATGGTGTGTCCATGTCATCTATATACATAATTAGGGCGAGCTTGAGCGAGCCCCACACTAGCGAGTCGTGGTTAGCACATAAGAACTCATACATGCCTCCAGCCAATTAGGCATGATGATACAGAAAGCGCCATTTGTTGACTCATGTGATCGAACTTCATCTCGTACATTGCGTTTAAGTGTGAGATGGAGAACAATGACATTTCTACCTCAAGTGGATACGATATCCCGATGGCTAGTGGGGTATCAACTTCTACTGTTACTCCATCAACTGTGGTTAATGATACAGTCAGATCAACAACCAACTTTAATTCACCTATATTTGTAAACCCCAGTGCCCCCATTATGCACTAAGTAGGAACACATTTGCAGTGAATCGCTAGTAAATTGTGGTGGGTTTTAATGGGGGATTGGTAGGAAATTAGACAACTGGCTATGCCTCAGTAGTGGGGCTTTTGCTGTTGCAAATTGTCTACCCCTCATCTAATCCCCACATATCCCGTACTGGGGGTAGGGGCTTAACATTGATTAGTGCCAGAGTCAGAAGTGTCATCTAGCCAGAGTCAGATGTGGAAGTTATCACCTACCACCAGAAGTCCACACAATCCAGTCACCAGCCCACACTGGAAGGGATTGAAGCACAGTAGATCCTGGATGGCTTCTCTTTGGCCTTTTAAGGGTAGGGTTGTTGGAGGGAGGGGTATAAACATAACGAAGATGATAGCTAAGCCTGGATCAGTGGGAACAAGTGAACAGGCAACTACATCAGCTGTACAAACATCAGCTACGTTGGTAGCATTCAACCATGAGCTACATTGGTAGCATTCAAACATCAGTTACATTGGTATATAGCACTCAAACATGGGCTATGCCAGTAGCACTCAAACATGAGCTACTGGCATGCACCAACAAGGGTTTGAATACACCAACATGGAGGAGATGGCTAGATCATCCTTAGTAGTAAACATACTTGCTAACACTTAGCAGTGCCTACCTCATTTGGAAAACAGGCAAACCAAGTTTCAAACAAGATAATAGTTTTACATTATTCCATCTGGTCACTTAAGACCGGTTACTATCCCACTATGAGCTTTCTTTGGGCCATGGAACTCTCGCCCAGTAGGCTCAAGTTAGCTGCAAGGGCTAAAAATCCTACATCGAGTCATACAGATTGCAACAAAGAAATGCAATAGTACCTGTCACCGACCTGCACTGAAAGGGGATCACATGAGACATGACATTAGCACAGACTTACTTTTGTGGTTGTTGGTGCATCATTGGTATTACTTTTAATCTATTTGCAGGTGGCCAGGTCATTGCATCACGTGATTCGGTGATGATTTTGGGAGGTTATGAATGACCCAAGTGTTAAGGTAATGCATTATAGCAATATACATAAACAATATTAAGGTCACTCCAAATAAATTCTCTGTTTCCTGTCTTGGACTCAGGCATATTTGCATGCAGATAGGCAATCCATTTCCATTATTCCATTATAAGATTGGCAGCATTTCAAGCCTGGCCTGGCACAACCATAAAAAGCCAAATAAAAGCATACTTAACTTCCTTATTAAGTTCACAAATGTGATTAAGCTTGTGCCAATTATGCTTCGAAAATAGCCTATTATGCTTTTGAGCAGTGATCAAAATTTCAGCTTATTATGCTCAAAAGTATGTTTAAAATAAATGTTGTGCTCTAGAGTTGGCTGCTTTATTAGGGTATATCAGCCTTTCTGCCTGCTGTATCAGAGTAAGTGACTGCTCCATTAGAGTATCTTAATTTCTGCAAGAATAATCCACCGAATAATCAGCCAAGAGAGAATAAAAATAATAGCATTACATATTTTCTTGATATGAAATTTGGTACTAAGGTGTGGTATGTTTATATGTTTTGCTGTATTTTGTGCACATTTTAATTTAAAATCTTGAAAATTGTCCTATTATGCTGGCATAATGCTTGATGCTTTCGCTAGCCTATTATACTCAAATTTATGCCAGCATAATTGGCACAAGCCTAAGCGTGATTTATGCTTGATAGCACTGCTGATACGTGAGCTGCATGACACTGTTAACAAGATTACTTTTACTGAGCCTGTACAGTGTGCAAGAATAACCGGATAATAATGGAAGAATATGGAGTATTTAGAACTGACAGTAATCAGATGTGGGGGGTGGATGGGAAGAATTTATTTGGAGTGGTCTAAGAGCATAATAAAGGGCTTGGACTCACCACTCCTGTTTCACGGGATGCATATATGTGCAGTCTCGCCTTTCAAGATCAACATGTTAAAACGTTTGCCAGTTTTCCAGTTTTCCATGTAGGCTTTGGTGTTTTAGGTAAAATAACACTGTGTATTAAAATAAGTACCATAACTTTTGCACACTTTGATTTATAGCGATTCTCTTTAGTTTGTCAGACTTCTCAATGAAGGGTAATTTGAATGTTATGTGTAGTAATGAAAGTGAAGGAAGAAAAGATGCTATAAATTTATGTACTCTGCTAAACACTTGTTTTGGAATGTTTCATATATTGTGACCGTCTCAGCAAATATGCGTTTTGAGAAAAACAATTGTTTTTTAAGATCGTAAAATTATGCTTGCTATAAAGAAAAAATACACAAGTTTTTATAGGGCCATTACTGGAGAAGGAATATTTCAAATCAAGTAAAACTTATTCACTTGCTCATGAAGAGTTTGAAAATCTTTGTTTTGTTTCAATGGTATGCATGTCATGTGCATTTATTTACAATGCAGTAAATGCAAACAAAATTGTTGTCATTTATTCAATTCTGTAAACTGCCTTTATACCCATACACGTAAATGACTACAGGGCTAACACTATACCTTGGTTCATAGGCAGAAGGGGGGGGGGGCTGAAGCCTCCCCTCAGAATGATATCACGCTGAAATTATCCTTCTTGGAGTGGGGCTGAAAACCAAGATCGAGATACTCTAATAGAGCAGTCACTCTAAAAATAAAGCAGTCGCAGTATTAGAGCAGTGTGTAGAAGGATTTTTATGTAGTTTATCAGCTATAAATACATAGCTGGTGAGATGGGCAGCTATTGTCTGCTGGTTGTGACCTTTTTTTTTTTTTTGGTCTCACCTTACCAAACCAGAACCTCACTTCCATAAATCTGGGTCAGCCCAGCCCCCCTCATATCAACTACTTCCTCCGCCCCTGCCTTGGTTGATTTGCTAACAAATGACTACAGGGCTAACACTATACCTGGTTGATTTGCTAACCCATGGTGAACATTTTAAGCTGAATTTCAACATTGTTGAGTAATGCAAACAGACGTTATAGCTGTGAATATAAGTGCCTATAGTTTATTTTCAGTATAGTCACTGTACAAATCATTGTCTTGCTCTTCCTACTGTCTAACACTATAATTCCATAACTACTCACTACATAAGGCTGAAACTTTGGTGATCCATTCCTTGGACACTGCAGATATTGCTGAGAAAATAATTGGAAATTGTACGATCAAGTCGGGTTTTTGCTGAAACGGTCACAATTATTGTTGTAACCTAACTTATTGATCACCTAGTAGGTCGAATTCTTAATAAGCAGGCTTCAGTGCACGCAGTGACTTGAAGGGTTTTAAAAGGTTTTCCACCGAGGTAATACTGAGAAGTTTCTTGGATGAAATGTGTGTTGTCATCATCAGTTAATAAAATTAATGTTGCTATGGTATTGCTATTATTGCAAAAGAACTGTTGATCTCTGGTTCTCTAAAATGATTAGAGATCTTCTAAATAGTAGAACATAGTGGGTGTGTTGCAGGATCAAACTTATTGAATAGTATTTTAGTTACCCTTATCTTGGAATGTAATAGTTGTGTATTCAAACATTCTGTAGCATACAGTACAGCTCACAGGTAACGTCGCGAGTATACACATGCGAGTAATGCTCGCATCTTCTTGCAGGATCATTCTTTTACAATGTACTGTACAATACCTGTGGAATGTCGCGTGGATATGCACTAGCTGTGCGAGAAACTCGCCACATATGAAATCAAAGGTGGCGGCCAAGAAATGGCTGCAATGATGTTAATGCTAAAAATTTTAATAATGGCTGTGTGCATTGTTAAAATTTATTAGCATTAACATCATTGCAGCCATTTCTTGGCCGCCACCTTTGATTTCACAACTTTTTTCACCCAGGCTTTTTAAGGCTGCACCATTTTTTCACAGCTTGGCTGCACCATTTTTTCACAGCTTGGCTGTTTTTGTGTGGATAATATATACCTAATATATATTATCTATGCTTCATACAACACTTAAATCACATAAACATTAAATTTTGTGATCGGTCCCATAATTATGTTAGTGCAAGCCTAGCTAGCTAATTATACAGCAGAATGCAATAAACGCACGCTGGGCCCTCAGAACGCAATAAAGGTGGAATATTTACGAAATCGAAAAAAATCCATAAATTCTAAAGCGCTTGTTTCACAATGAAGGAAAGTGATAACACCAAAAACCTTGGTAGCATCGTGATCCCAAAAGCAAGAGGAGGTAGTTCCAAAATCTTTGTTTCGTGTCAGTACTCTCAAGGAGACAGAAGATATCAGCGTTATTATTATTATTATTATTGTTAATTAGCAAAGCCCACTAGGGGCAACACGCTAATGAGCATTACAATCACACATTATATTATATTACTTACAGCGTTCTTTAATGTTTCAAGATCTATCGTGTCGATGTTAGGAATTCGTTAGTCTGCCTTGCGTTGGACGAGCGGTTCACTATTAATTTTTCTCACGTTTGTTCGCCTTTGCCGATCACCCGTAGACGTAGGAAAGGCCTGGAAGACTAAACTTACCCAGCAATGGATTTGTGTGTTCATGGAGAATTCGATGGTGCAAGTTTCACCTTGGTAGAGGACTGCATCCGTATGTTATGATCATTTTATTAAACGCCTGTTGTTTATTGTCACTGTACAAATCGATTTTTTTACTGTTAGCACTTCGTAGCGTTGTAACCGGCTTCGAAATTTCTTGTCTTCTAGAGTTGAAACTTCGGTTGACCATTCCTTTAACTATCTAGATAAAGAAAAGATGAATTAGAAAATGCACTAACTGGGGTTCTGTGGAATTACTTGGTGACCAATCCATCTAGGTTTACGGTAGCTACTGCTAACTACTGTACAGTACTGACTGTAGTCTGTGACAGAGTCGAGGTCAATTGAGTAGCTAAGTTACCAAGTATTCGGTAGCTACAACACAAGCTTACAATAGGAGACTTCACAGCTGGCGGAACTGAGCCAGTGCTGCCTCCCAAGACCATAGGTGAGACCTGTTATCTGGTCTTGCGTGACGCTCTCGAGTAAAATTAGCTATCGTGGAGCATTACTGTAGCCTTGCTGCATCCACACGGGTCACTCGAACGCGCGTCATGCGTGTACATGCGACGTTACCCGTGAGCTGTACTGTAGATAGGTGTGTTTGTGTGTGTGTGTGTGTGTGTGTGTGTGTGTGTGTGTGTGTGTGTGTGTGTGTGTGTGTGTGTGTGTGTGTGTGTGTGTGTGTGTGTGTGTGTGTGTGTGTGTGTGTGTGTGTTCTACTACTAACCTATGCACTCTTATTATGGTATGTATACAGTGCTGCTTTAGTGCTAAAAAGTGTTTTTTTTGCAGGTTTGCGACTGACATAGGAATCTTCCTTTGGACTCAGTTTTTCCTTGAACAGTTCTCAAGTGACACTGAAGATTCTTTCATGTTTGCAGATTTCTTTTGGACAAACATGCTGTTTCTACATTAATTTTACTGTATTATATATTTCAGTCTGTCGTATGGCTGAAATTTCTTAGATGATTTTACCATGATATTGCTTACTGTGCATGTCCCACTATATGGAGTCAGAAACATGCTACTAAAACTCTGTTAAAAATCCCAGACCAGGTGGTGACTTGATCCACATACAGACAGCTTGCAAGTGCTATGCAAGATGGATATGTTCCTTATACAACCAATCAATCAATAAATTATTATGCAATTAATGCTAATAAAGCAAGCATATAGTTGTCATAACAGTATTACAATAGTTAACTAATCATTAATTGCTATTCTATGAGGAGTTATCCATACTGGACTGCTAAATTTTCTGCATATGTGACTGAATTTTGGAAAATCACCCATATATGGGTGCATTTGACACCTAAATTATTTAATGATCAAATCACAAACGTTATAGTGCAAATCTACATACTTGTTGATGGTTTTAAGCCATTTTGAATACCTTAAATTACAAGAAAACTCTTGAAATATTTTCAAAATTGTGCCTGCTCTTATTAGCAACCCACTAAACATGAATTCTAATTATTTCACATGTGCCCATATGGGTGATTTTCCACAATTCTGTCACATATAGCTACTACTTGACAGTTTGGTGTTTTGCTGTATTATACCACCTCACCAGTGTGTGCATTAAGAGTTTACACCAGTCAAAATTTTATACACATAGTAGACTTGTTTGATATCAAATATAATTAAATATTTCAGGGCAATTCCTAGTGCTAGTACCATAATTTTATGTCATGGCTTAACCATTGTGGTCTCTGTCCAAGTTCAAATCTTGCCAGTATGCACTTAAAGTTTTCAGCTGCATGTGTAGTAAGACCTACGCATTCATTCAGAGTTCTGTACCTTTTATCTTTGCAGAATTCTATAGCTATACACACACCTATCATATTAAAATGTTTACTTATATTTAAGGCATAATATTATGCACTGTATCTTTGAGTGGCCACAACATTGACACTTAAAATATTGTCCATAGTTATACTTAATGTTACACAATGATATACTATGCTATACTAGACAAATTGCATGGTTATCCAATATTTATCAGTTATATAATAACAGTCTTGCAAAGCCATATGTATGATGCAGTGTTATTGAGTAGCTATATATGGATTATTATGAATTTGCATGTGATGGCTTAGTAGTACAGTGACCTAAAGTCCTACTCTAAACAAGTACTGAGGTCACACTGTACAGACACTAGCATACTTGTGCAATGTTTTTGTATACATGTCACCAAGAGTATGTAATAGTGTCTAGTTAATATTATTATGAACTGATGATGTACTTCATATTATATTAGGCCCAAGCAATGATGCAATACTAACATCACCATGCACCAACAAGTTAACTATATATACGTATGTACCAACGTTGAAACCGGGTCACTGCTGCTGACCCGGATGACCCACTGACCCGGATGTGACCCGGATTAATTAAAGCCGAGACGTATTTCGGCTAGTCTCGGGTGAGCGAACGAGTCTACATTTTGAGCGTTCGATTCGTGTTGCGTAAATATTGCAACTTCAGCCTAGCTGTAGGTTGAAGACCAAAAAAAAAAAAAAAAAGTCTTCACCTACTGACAATAGCTACCCCTCACCATAGATACCCATTTCGTGCTACATACTGCACTTACTAACAAATAGGCGTGGTTGAGCATATGTTGGTAATACGATAAGTGGGCGTGGCTCACGAAAGAGCTACGCGATAGCGTTTATAAGTTCCAAGTCGTCAAACGAACAATTTCGTTTCTCACGTGATCCAATCCGGGTCAGAACCGGATAAATTGTAAACCGGGTCAGACCCGGATGACCCGGAGAAAATGTGACCCGGATGACCCGGATGACCCGACCCGATTTCAATGCTGGTATGTACTAGTGTACCACAATATTTTCTTCAATACTAGATTATGTATATAGCTACTGTCATCATTGCATCAATAAAATGACATGTATTTGCTCACAATCATGCAATGAACTGAATGTAACATGTATGCATATCATACGTATATGTAGATTAGCGCATATTTATCGAATCACGTATTGTGGTTGTTGGTGGTATTAAGTATTCATCGAATTACATTTAGTAGATGCTGGTAGTATCACTATTAACTATATTTTTTTGGCAGGTGGTCAGGTTGTTTAATCACGTGATCAGGTGCACGTGATCCCCTCTCAACGCAGGTCGGTGACAAGCACGTAGCTGCTATTGCGTTTTCGAGCCTTTGTTGTAATCTGTATGGCTCGATGTAGGATTTTTGTCCCCTGCAGCTAACTCGAGCCTACCTGGACGAGAGTTCCATAGCCCGTGCATCTGACCTTTCACCTTATTCCTTGTTTATTAGGAGTAAGGGAGTATGTGGTGGAATTCGTAGAACGGGGTTGGGAGTGGCGGGGCACTTTTACGCACGACGAGTTGAAGTTCGATCACACGAGCCAGCAAATGACGCCTTCTGCATCACGTGCGTTAATGGCTGGAGGCGTGCGTGATTCTTTTTGTGCTAACCACAGTTAAGCTATTAACCTCCATTAATATTATTACATATACTATTCAGTCATTATACAGCTCTCTTTTCATATATACATAACAGATATACATGGCAACTTGATTCAGTATTATTTATTTTGTAAAATAAATGCTACAGATGATACAACCTTAGATCTTAGAGTAAATATGCATGGGAATATAATATACACTGTAGCTAATAGGCATCAAACATTAATCTAAGTCGGTAGCTACTACTAATGGTTTACTGTGGATTTTCTGTCCATCCAAACATGTGTTGCATCATGTGGCTGTATGTAATAGGCAATGTTTGAATACGCAGAAAATCCTGCATTTTGTGCCCATATTCAGACATTCATTAGTCTATTGCATGTATGGAGTATAAAGTTTGTTACAAATAAAGTCACCAATGCAGGGCAATAATATTCATGAAATCAAGACAAGCAGAACAGCATCATCATTGGGTCTTATTGTTTGCTGATCTTCTATATGAGCAATAATATCTTTTGATGAAACTCTCACTCGATTAAGGAAAAGCAAAAGCTTTGTCATTCTTTGAGTGGAATCTGGATTGGTTTGCTTTATATAAGCCTCCAGCAATTCCAAGCCAACATCTTGTGCCAGTTCAATCTCCTTTTGTCCACTTGCAGTTAAGTTGTGTATGACTAATGGAAAAATGACTATGACAGCATTAAAAATCTGATATACTGAAACTTACATGGGTTCATCAAGGTTATCAATTTGAGATATGAAAGCTCTGACTTGTCTAACTGAATATTCTCCATCGACGTCACACATTCCTTGATTGCTTCTTTGATACAAGAAGCCACCACTTGGCTGTCAGTCAGATAAAAGTGCGCCAGATCATCTGTCTGAAAATTGATACCACCCCTATATGGACAGGTGGCAACACGGTATACAAGTTTCAGTGTGTTTACTTCACTCCAAGTGGTTTTGATCAATTCAATTTGATCTTCAATGGGTAATTGGGCAAACATAGGTATTTCCTTTGCCCAGGATATCACACTAAGAAATGACCACCTTATGTTTTCTGGTATCACTCCATCAGGTAATGATGGAGTGAGTGGAACTATGCTGTTCTCTGCCATGTCTGCTTTTGCAAGTGCTTCTAATGTTGAAGAAACTGCTGACTTTTCCTGGCTTTTGGTGTCAAAGTTTAATGAAGTGTTTACGATGTGGAAAGGTGTAAATGTATCGAAAGAAAATGGCATACCTGGGTTGCTAATATTCCTTGGACTCTGTTGGACTGAATCAATACTCTTGATACGTCTTGATGATGACTTACATTCTTTAGCTCCTCTTTCTTCTCGAACAGCTGTTGGAAAGAACAATGAACAAATTATGCTGTGTTATAGTAACAAAATAAGTTGTTTTACAGTTTTGTACCACAGATTTTTTGACCCACAGTCAGTCACAGCAGGCTGTGTGAATTATAAACCAGTTTCTCAAGTCCCCAATGAAATTGGGCATAAGAAAATGTCTGTTTGTAACTACCTGATTATACTATGCTTACATGGTCTGCACAAAGATCTTGTGTTAAAAGTAGCTATTTAGAAAATGTAGCACTGAGACATATATACAGATTCTATGGACACCACATTGAACTTACAGACAGATATATATATAGCTAAGATTAAGCCTGTTAGAGATATGAGTGAGTTTCTAAACATGTATGCTTTTTCTTAATATGTGACTGGATTTTGGAAAAACGATCCAAATCGCACATTAGAAGTTTCGAGATAAACGGTTTTAAAGAATTGAAGCCAGTATAACTCTCCAAGGATAGCAAGCACGCGTATGAAATTTACACAAAAGATGCATCAATCTGTTACCTTTCAAGCCACTTCCAGTACTTGTAACTGCTTGTACAGTTTCCCGCCAAATAAGATAGATGGCGGGGAGGGCAAAAGATAGGCCTCAAAATGGAGGCAGACCACGATTGGAGTACAGACACGAGATTACAGGGCTGTGCTGGCTCCTTAGTGGCTGATATTTTTATTTTTTTTTTATTTAATGCTTTATGGTGAAAAGTGACACCAAAGGTCTGATGGTAACTTGCACCATCAGCCTGCCTAAGTACAAAATTATCTACAATTATACAATGTTATGTTGATTAATTATAAATGTTTGAAGTTTGTGACTGGAGGTCTGGATTGATGACAGGTTCTGCAAGGACAAAGGAAGTGAAAGGTACAGTTGTTGCTCTCGTCAAAATTCATTAGAAAGTGATTCCATAAGAATGATTTAAGCTTAGATTTGAGAGTAAAATATGATGTGTTTATATCCATTATTGGCATGGCATTCCACAAAGATGGTAACCGATGGAAATAAGAATGTCGAGCTGTGTTGTTAAGGTGATGAGGTATCAAGAGTTTATTGCTTGCTCCAGCCCTAGTAGTAGAAGAGTTGAAACTGATAAAGTTGTTGATGTTGAACTGGTAGGTTGGTGACTTTAGTGACTTGATAGCAAACAGTATGTCCTGCAGTTCAAATATGTATATGAGGGGAAGGAGCTTCAGGTTAATTAGACGATCTTTGTAGCAGCTGGTGTAGTCATTGAGGATGTGTTTAGTGGCTCGGCGTTGGATTCTCTCAAGGTTAACAATGTCTTTCATCAAATGTGGTCGCCAGATCTGAGTACAGTAAAGTAATTGTGATCTTACCAAGGATACGTACAATCTAACCAAGGTAGTAGGTGAATGATTGCAGACAAATGTCCGTCGAATTAGACCAAGTGTTCTGTAAGCACGGGCAATGATGGTTTTATGATGTTTCTCCCAGCTCAGATCTTCAGATAGTATCACGCCAAGATCCTTGTGAGAATCTACATGAGGTATAATGGAATCAGACATTGAGTATGTTGTGTGGAATTTGCGTTTGAATGATAAGTGAATAAATTTCTTTATATTGAAATTTACGTCATTGTCCTGTGACCAGGCGAAAAGAGCAGTAATGTTATCTTGAAGGTCTTCCTTGTCAGAAACCGATTTAATGTGATTAAAACATTTGGCATCGTCTGCAAACTTTAGAAGCTGGCATTGATGGATATATGCAGACATATCATTGATATATACTAGAAACAATAACGGACCGAGGATGCTCCCCTGTGGAACACCTGAAACTACTGGTAACAAGTCAGAGTAGACATTGTTAATAGAGACTCTTTGATAACGGTTAGTCAGGTAGATCTTGAACCAGGACCATAATGGGCCTGTTATTCCAATTGACCATAGCTTTTGAAGTAAAATCGCGTGTGATACTGTGTCAAAGGCCTTGCTGATGTCAAGGTAGATAACATCAGTTTGCAAAGAAGTGTTAGTGATGAAGTCAGTTAGAATTAACATCTGTTGAAGTGTGGAACAACCCTTTGTGAAGCCAAACTGAGATGGACTAATGGATTTGTTGATGTGAGTAATGATCTTACTGAAGATTAACCTTTCAAGAACTTTTGATACAATGGATAACAATGAGATAGGACGATAGTTCTTAACACTGTTGGCGTCACCTGCTTTAAAGATAGGCACGATTTTATGAATTTTCCAACATGATGGTAAAGTAGCATGACGTAATGATTGTGAAAATAAATGATGGAGTGGTTCACATATCGCTGTAGCGCAACATTGCAATACTCTGGGAGAGATGTTATCGATTCCGGCAGATTTTTCAACATCTAGTGAAATTAAGGCTTCATAGACTTCTGGAATGGTAATGGTAATTGAATGTAAAGAGTCATGCATCGTAGGAAGATCTTCAATGTTGGGGAGTGAGGTTGAGTTGTGAAAAATAGAATGAAAGTGTTGATTAAATAAGTTAGCTTTACTGGAATCAGTATTAGCATTCAGTGAGTCAAGGTTCATGACTGGAGGAATTTTGTTGGATTTAGTGATAGATTTAAGATACTTAAATATCTTGTTATTATTAGATGAAGCATAGGAATTGATGAGGTGTGATTCAAAGCTCTGTTTAGCTGCCTTAATTTTGCCCATGAGAGTGTCTTCAGTAGAAGCAATGATGCTTGAGACATGATGAGTGGGATGGCGTTTGTACCTACGACGAAGTGTTCTTAGATGATTGATACAATGCCCTATCTCAGAGTTATACCATATTGGATCTTGGTTAGAATGGACCTTGTACTGAGGAATAAACAATTGCATACCTTCAAATAATTTCTGATATGTAGCATAATCTACAGAGAACACGTCTGGCCAACATTATAAGGCTGTCCACCAGTAAACCACTGATTCTTGCCAAGCCAGGTCCTTCACAAGGCCTGAAACCGCCATTTGGGCACTCCACACCACCCAGAAAAGACGTCTATTAAAACCAGCCTCGTGTAGTTTGAGTAGTGCTGAGGGTCAAAACTTGTAGTACGATAGTGTAGCTATCCACTGGTGGTGTTAGTTTGATTTTGCCTGATGTGCGATTTGGTTCGGTTCTGTAAAATCTGGTCACATATAAATTATTTCTGGAGCATCACGTGAGATCACGTGACCTGCCAAGGATCCTGGAGCAGTGGAAAGAAGTCTGGTCAGTGTGTGGTCGCTGGCACTGGTCATGGAGTGATTCCAAAGTATGTTTTTGTGTGTTTGGCTCCTTTACAACTAGATGAGTGTTACATAATAATGTAGCTACACTTAGGTTTAAAAAACCTCATGTGTGACTAGAATTTTATATACAGGTGTACTTTTCCACACATTTTATATACGAGCAAACAAAATGTTATAACAGCTGACTCCTTACACTGATTAAGCAGCTGTTTGTATCTAAATAGCTATAGCCAGATACAGTAACTTTTCCGATGGAAAATATCAGACAGATATAGGTAATGTTATGAAGTATCGAAGTTCAAATTTGGTCAAATTCAGTTGTTTGTGAAAAAGGTATACCTTTTTGCAAATCCAGTCACATATGTAATCTGCAAAGCTGCATGTTGATGGGGAATTGTAAGGAGCATGCATGACATGATGGTGGTACTCATATGCAATCAAAAAACAGAAGTAGCCTATAGGCTGGTTTATTAAATGTATGAAAATCACGAGGAAAATGTGATGCACAGAATATGAAACAGATCAGGAGATTATTATTGTATAACTAAACACAAGAATCAGATAATAGGAATTAGGAGGTTAAAAATAAATACAGTCTGAAATGCCACAGGATTCTGGAGCCTGGAGAATGTAGCCCCAGAATGCCCAAATGCATGCAAGTGTTGCAACCTATAAAGATCATATATCCGATCCTTCAGCATGCATCTACAGTCTACAAAGGGAATTTGACCATGCAGTCTTTACCACAGAAATGTTTTTAGAAATGAGCACTTTTCACCATAAGTGAGGCTACTTGCAGTACTATAGTCCTTAGTTACGTAGCTGTACAAAAGTGTATACCCATGCTATGTCAATTTGAAATAACCTACGGCACTGTCTGGTCCCCTCATATCTTTTGGTGTGCATGCATGGGCATGATTCTATTCATTTTTATTGTAAACAACAAGCAAACAGGCACAGAAACTTAATCCTTTGCTCACCATTCTTATTCATTCCAACATCAAAGCATTTCTGCAGACGACAATGTTGACATTTTTTTCTAGTGTCCATATCAATTTCACAACATTTGTTGCGTTTGCACACATATCTTGCTGCGGCCCGAATGCTTCTTCTGAAAAAGCCTTTGCAAGCTTCACAGCTCAATACACCAAAGTGCTTTCCAGTACAGATGTCGTTGCAGACACGGCAAAGTTGTTCGTGCTCTGCATCAATTGGCAGCAAAGCAGACTCATCATTTCCCAGTGGTGAATGAAACATTTGGATAGAAGACCATGTTGGCAATGAATTTGCGTCAAAATTACTGGAATACCCTACAACAAAGTCGCTCCCTGGGGTTTGGCTCACATGATGCTGGAAATTGCTGCTCAGGCTACCGCCGCAATCATATCCAACGCCGTCCAAATCAAAATTAGGCAGCATTTGCATATAGACACAGCTCCAATCATGCCTTTTAGGCTCTTCATCATTCGCGATTATTGACGAATTCCAAAAATCAGCTGGGGACCGTTGCGTCATTTCTGTAACACTCGCGGAGGTGTCTGCCTGTCTCTCAGTGGCCTATATGTATATAGCCGTAGCTATATAGCTAGCGGCTTTTTATAGCTATATTAAACGTACAGCGAACAAACTGGAACCATCGCTTTACTTTGACCATTTGCCATTTGCGTCATAACTATGACTTATGTGGCTTAATTATCCGGATACGCGCGGAACACCTGACGTCATAACTGACAAAAGAAACGTAAATACATAGCAACGACCGCACTTCCGAAAGTGTAATTGTGAGTAATTGTTATTGTTATTGCGTACTTGTATTGGTTCAATCTCAACTCTACAAATACAAACGAAGTAAACTGTAAAGGCGACGCTGACAAACTAATCGTAGATCACTGACTGTCTCGCTCCCCGGCCTCGTTGACTGGCCGCAACCATTTTGCACTGCCAGTAACGTCTAGAAATGATAGGCCATTGCATGGCCTCTCATGATGTCCACAAGCAACGATCCAATTTCTGCCCATATACATATCCTAATAAGTCGTTAGCTAATAGGTCTAATAACTGGTGACTGATTGGGCGTTAGCTAATCGCACGACAGGAAAAGATAATTTAATTGATTCATTAATTTTAGCTAAATAGTTACGATTAGTAAAAAATTTCGCAAAAAAAAGTGATCTTACAACTACAAGGAGTGGGTTTAGAAAGTTTGTAGCTAGCTAATCATGTCCTCTGATTGGTGACAGAATAAACAATTTTGTAGCCTACGTAGTTTATATGTATATACTTACCTGTAGGTGTTGCTTTAAATCAGTCTTGAGTCTCAGTCAAGTCTCCATACTCTTGTCTACTGTTCTTGGATTATTGGGCGAGTTATTGGGCCATTTGTAGCACACTGCTGCCAACATATATCTAGCTATGTCCTTAATTAATCATAAGCTGCAGCTGGACTCCAAGCCTGCATGCAAGTGCAGTACTCAACATTGTCAGATATACATTTCATAAAAGGTGCTAAATGAATCTATTATTAAATGTTCATTTAATAGTAGTGAGACTCTGCATTGCTTTAATCTGACTTTGAACACTTGGGTACAAGGTGGAAGTTATCCAGACACCAGTACAAGATCTTTCTCACAGTCTGTATATAATGCTTTTGTTTTGTGATGTATTTTCTGTTGAACAGTGCGGGGTGAAGAGGCTGAGCTATACGCTACTGTAGCTATTCCAGCAGTGCTGCATGCATACTGAGATATTAGAACCTAATATCTATAGATATTAGGCTCTAAACATATTATCTCAGTATGCCAGCAGTGCTGGCATACTTATTAGAACCTAATATCTATTATAGCTATTATAGGTTCTAATATCTCAGTATGCCAGTACTGCTGGAATTCAGAGGTTCGCTATGGTGCCAGCGAACCTCTGAATGGCACTCCCATTGCTAGGTAGGGTGGGGTAATGCATCGAGGAGATTTGATAAATTCTAGTGTCAAGTTTCCCAGTACTGGGTCAAAGAACCTTGTAAAAAAATCTCACTATGTCTATGCAGGGGCGTAGGCAGGATTTCCAAAAGGGGGGTTCTGCCCTAAGTATAGAATTTCGTAGGTGTGCACATGTAAACACGTGTACACGTGTAAACATGTGTATTCTTATAAATTCATTCGCAATAGCGAGTAGAGGTACTTGAATTCCTCTGCCTGAAGACCTGTAGCTACCCATTTCAGTGGATTTGTGTAAGTTAATTCAGTTCTAGTTAACCAGTATCACGATTTAAAAAACTTAACTCTGAAAAGGGAGTTCGTCCGAACCCTTTGAACCCCCCCTGGCTACGCCCCTGCTATGAGAGATGTTTATAGGGGGATTTGATTTATCTATGAAATTTTTTTACTATTGCTTTCTGGCGACAAGCTGCGGCTACCCACAATTAATTACCTCAGCCTGTAGAAACCTTTTTGGCTTCTTCAAACTATAACATAACACTTTTGGAGTGATGGATGGATGATGGGTATAGAGCTTCTGGTAACAGGGAACACACCTGTTACCATAGGAACTATTATTAGTATAAAATGTAATCACCTTTTACATAAGCCTATCGTACATTCATTAATCTACATAAGCAAGGCTGTTTCAGCTAAAGCATTTATTAACTACTATACAATAAAGCATGTGGATGCTAGTGCATATATAGTTCATTGTCATGCACTAGAGTTACACTGCTAATATACCAAAGGGTTAAAGTTTGGTGTTATATATCAGCTATAGTTTGATTATTTCTCTCGTCTATCTAGCTAAACTATTGAATACAAAAATAATGAGGTTGTGTGGTTGATAATAAATTATTGGTAGCATGCCACCCATGGGGTTCCAGGTTTGAAAGGAACATTACTTACATCTCTTTCCACAGACTAACAATAACCATCAGAATGAGATCGTAACAAAAGAAGTTGATCATAATACTAACAGAACCACCTCATTTGTACTTTGTAATGTGTGCTATGAGATGCCAGTTGACACAGCGTTGATACCCTGTGGACATGCTAGAGTCTGCACGAGGTGTGCCCAACAGACCATCACCAGTGGAGGAAGGTGTCCATTTTGTAGGGAACCTGTCACTGGTACATTGAAGATTTACACTTAACACCATACACTAGCACATACACTCACACACACATGCACAATAACATAGTTTTGTCAGTTATATCAGAATTCTAGTAATTTGGTGTGACTGTTTATATGTATTACAGTGGATCCTCACCAATCAGAACAACTATGTTCTCAAGTTGACAAAGTCTGTTCAGATTAGTAAATTTGTCAGAGGAGGGTGGACACGCGCACGTGAACGCATACATATGTATTAAAAGTATAACTAAGCCTCCAGCGAAGTTTAAATAAGTACCATTCGAAAGTGTGCTAGATGTTTAGTATATTTCGCCGGTCTGCTCCACTCTTCCCCGCTATTCCCGGCACGTAAATCGCTCTTGAATTTATAGAGGATCACGTGTGCAGTAAGTTTGTCGGTGGAATCGATGCGTTGCACTCTAGAGACATCTTATAAGCTTGTATTCGAACCCAAAAATCGTTGAAGAAGGTATTATGTGCCTCCTATGCTCGCTCCCATGGAATTAAAGAAAGGAAAGCGGACGCCGCTAGCGTGTCCTCATTGAGAATCAAGCAGGAAATAAGACACCTTCGTACTCATTTTCTTCCGTTTGTCACAAGAAGCACAAGATAAATTAGTGTGGCTGTTGCTAAACAGTTTTAATCACTTCATTTTAGTTTTGGTATTAGAAATATTCAATTAACGGTAATAGTTTTTAGTAGCGCTTATATCGTGTCTACCCTAGGATGGCCAGTCACTTTTGAGTCAGTATTTGATAGTAGAGGCATGCATTCAGACAAAAATACGAAGTCTGGCACTGTTCTTTCTTTATGCGCGGGCTCACTAGGCACTGCAATGTTATTTAAAATGCAAACAAACAAAAATTTGGGATTTTAGAAATAAAAATTAAAGAAACAAGGGAGGTCACCTACACCTGCAGATAACCTATTGGCTCCTAATTCAGCTATTGTTCTTGCATGTCATTTATAAATGGTACCTAAATAAAGTTCTATGTATATATACTCGTTTCGTTGTGTAACAATCTGCACTCTATTCTAGCAGTGTTGATTTTTTATTCCATAATGAATCAATACCTCCAGCCCGCCTGCATGTGTTTAGAAAATGTATCTCCCTGTTAAAAAAAATACCCAAAACAATCAACTTTACCTGGTCTTATGTTATGAACTCTTGCTAAGTTGATAACTGCTTGCTTAGCTAGGACAATGAAATAATTTTTAATGATCTGTGCATATTGCACCTTGTCTAGTGGGATGCTGGCCACCAACACGACTAGCAAGCTACTTATTATTAGTGATTATTGTACAGAACTCAAAGTTGAGTGTAAAAGAACAAATTAATTATAAAGATTAGTTAAACTGTTCTTGAATTGAAACAAGGATTCTGACATTACCACAACACTTGGTAACCTGTTCCACATACAAATAGTTGATGGAAAAAATGAATGTTTATATGAGTCAATCCTGGTAGCTGGCTGAATGAATCTATGAAGATGGCCTCGGGAGATGTTGTTTAAGTTGGAGTAGGTTAGTGGTAAATTGTGCTGGATATAAATTAGTCCATGGATGATCTTGTACATCATTATCAATTTCATCTGATCTCTTCTTTCACGTAAAGTGGGCCAGTCTAGCTGTTGTGGGATGCTTGTAACACTCTGATATCTTGAATAACAGTTAACAGCAAACCTAGCTGCTCTTCTCTGGACAGCTTCAATGAATTGAATCTCATTGTTGCAATGTGGTGACCAAATACTGCATGCATACTCTAGAATAGGTCTTACAAGACTTGAATAGAGTGAACTCTTTATGTTGGTTGGGCAAGTATTGAAATTCCGTCGTATAAAGCCATACTTACTTATGTGTCTCTCGTTTGAGAGCAACGTATATGAACACATCTCCGCCTTTTGGTTTGACTGGTGGTGTGCAACAAACCCCAGTCACTTCCACTAATTCCTTGAAGAATCCCCGGCCGCTTCGTCGGTAGTATAGGGCGTACAACGGCTTCTACAGTAAGGAACAGGAACAGTAGGCTCCATAAAATCACATTAAGTTCGTTGCTTGATTTGCTGTAGCAGTGGCCATGCGCTTAATTTGCACCTGCAGGTGTCAACACGTGCTTCGTTATTCATGTTATTCCACGCGCCCCGCGCTGAGTTGTATTTTAGCGAAGTAGCTCCCGAGGCTACATTCCCGGTAGATGTGGTGTAGTGGTGTCCCAACTATTGGTACATGAAGGTCGCTCAATCTGTCAGTTCAAAGGATAGTCCAATAGAGCGTTATTTTTTACGTTCCGTCCCGTAAAGTAGTAATGTAGCATTTTCCGGAATTGTTCCGTCCCGTCCCTTCCCGTCCCGTTCCGGAAAGTAGGTATGCCCCGAACAAACTGGAACACTTCCGCGAGTATGAAAAAAAAATGTAATTGTATAATTTTAAACATGCAAACAATAATACTGTACATTAACACAATCCACCAGAAGCGGTAGGGAAAAGGAAGAGTGCGGCAGGGAGGGATGTGGTGGGGATAGTTGCATTTGAATTTTGACACATCAAAGACAAAGTATTGTTAGAATAAGGAAAAGATGGCATCCAAATCAGCTCTGCTTGCTGCTAAGGTAGTTAGGAAGATAGCAGTGTTGGACAGGAAAGGGCTGAGAAACGGAAGAAATAGATGGAGAAAAGTTAGGATGTGGTCTCAATTGAGCTAGTTGACTGGACTGGTGCTGGTGATGGGTTTTCGGTGCGAACGAGGTTTGAGAGGTGAGGGTTTTATTGAAGGCAGACTAGGATCTGGCTCCACTGTAAGTCCTGTAGCCAAGGATGGAGGAGCAGCCCCCTCAGACAACACCTCAGAAGCAGGGTAAATGGCCACATTAGGTAACCCTGATGAAACAGCATGTCCTCCCTTTTTCTTCACAATAGTTCTCTGAAGTTGTAGAGAAGGCACCAAATCAACTGGGTCCGATGGCTCTTTTGTGAGTAATTGCTATCGTGTTATTTATATGTGTTCAATCTCAACTATACAAATACAAATGTGATTACAAAAGTTAAAGGTGACGGACAAGCTTATCATCTGGTGCATTATATTATACGTAGATCAGCTGACCATGCTCATTTAATAATAATGGTTTGATAGATTATCCTGGCTCTGGATGGGTGAGCATGCACTGCCGACGACATCTAAAATGGTGCTTTAATTTATTTATTGGACACAATATTAACTATAAGTTAGCTAGCTAAGATGACAGGGATCCAATAAAGAATTTCATTGATTCATTCATTATGATCGATGCAAAATTTGAAGGAGCTTGGATCTGGGTTTAGAATCATGTCCTCTTGTAAAATTGATTGGTGACAAGATAAACAGTTTTGTAGAGCCCATGCATGTGTAGCTAGGTGTTGCTTTAGAATCTTAAAAGTCCCAGTCAAGTCTCCACATTCTTGTCTACAGTGCATGGCTTAAGATTCCAGATATGTTCTTGGTTCACTATTATTGAGCCAGTATTAATTTTGTAGCACGAAGCTGAATTTTCTCCAGCATATCTATGTCCTTAGCATATTCTGCGACTGGACTCCAAGCCTGGATGCTGTACTCAATATGTGGTCAGATATACATTTTGTAAAGGAAGCTATACTCATAATTATGTTCATTTAATAGTTGCAAGACTTTGTGTTGCTTTATCTGGCATGCAGCATGGTACAAGGTGAAAGTTATAATTATATCCAGACATCAAGATCTGTCTCACTATCTGTAGTGCTTTTGTAATATGATGTTGTTTTCTATTCAATGAGGGAGGGGTGACATACTGAAGAGCTAGATTATACACTGTAGCTACTCCAGCAGTGCTGACATACCGAGATATTAGTTATGGTGCCGGTGAACCTCTGAGTGGCATTCTCACTGCTAGGTATAGGATGGGGCAATACATTGAGGCAATTTGATTCTAGTGTAAGTTGCCCAGTACTGGAACAAAGAATCTTGTCAAAAAACCCACTAGTATGTCTAAGAGAGATATTTATAGGGGGATTTGATTTATCTATGAATCATCAAATGCTTCGGGGATGGGGCAAGACATAAAATTAGTGTTGAATCTCCACTCAGTAAATGGGAGTGGGGAATGGAGCTTGAAATTGATAAGTGCATAGGGATACTAACTACCTCAACTGAGTGCTAGTCAGCAACTGAACATGTTACACGTGCACAGATGCACAGTAGCAGCTACACCCTGGCTTGCATGTATATAATACAAAGTCTCTAACTTTCAGTTTTCATCACTAGAAAAGGCCACCTGTGATGAATACGTACCTCAGTTCTGAAGTAATGCTTCTTCTGATTACCATGCAGTTTTGAATGATGTAGCTAAACACATGCGGTGTGTTCTAATAGTTAGGCAGTAACTAACTTTAATAGGTATTATGTCTGCATATACAGTATATATGTATATAACTAACTAAAATCTACACACTGCTGTTTATGCAGCTTATATTATATACTATAAATATACTATAAAGTACTGATAACATTAATTTCAATAGCATACATGACAGTTCCAATTGACTGAAGAAACATCCAAGCCCCCACACTATGCCCCTACATACTATAAATTCTATTATTATTTACTTTTGGGTGGGCTGTTTCCTCATTTGCACCATTTATATTGCTAGGAAAATTCTTGCCCAAGGAAACATAACAGCAACTGGGCATCACCAACTCCCAATTATTGAATCTGGAATACATGCAATTACTAGGTGATTACCATTGATCACACACATGGCATTTAAAATTTTGTTTAATTGTCACTTTAAGCTAAGCTAAGCTATTGTATTATTGTGACTTCTTTTCATCTTGTTTTTAAGATTAGTTACTGTATGTACTTATATCAAGCATCTTGTGTTCTATATGGCTACAGTATATACTGGGTGACTAAATTACTTTGTATATGATTCACTAATTTATTGTGTAATGACTGCTTTGATAATGAAATCTAAATCCCAGTGTGTATGCTGGGAAATAAGCTTGATAGAGCAGCTATGCCACTGTGCAATAAGTTAGTTATCACATGCACCCAGTGATAAGTAATTTATCGGAGCCACTCAGACTAGTTCATGACATTATAACAACCATTAATGGTGTTTTTTACCAATGGAGCAAATAACCAGATATGGGAAAGCTAATAGGTACAAAAAAACCTGTATAACACTTACACCTGCTTGCTAAATCTAAATGAAGTGTTAATGATGATGAGATATGTGACATTTTGTGCAGCGGAAATTCTGCTAGGGGTGGATCTAGGGGTTTCTGAAACTAGTCAAGTATATTCAGGCAATCAAAATTGATTTTGCTTTGACTTTCAAAGGTACCAAAGGTTCAGATTGAATACTCTAATAGAGCAGTCAACTACCGTAATAGAAAAGTGTTACGTTGTACATAATTTTACTTTACCACAGTAAAATTAATCTAAAATTGTACCCCAGAGTGTTTAAGACCTGAACTCCCCTAGATTTAAATGGGAAACCTGTCACCAGAATTCCTTAAGTTGCCCTTATCTGCTGAAGCTATAACAAATTAAGAAAATTCTCACAATTTTTGATTATGAGAATGAAATATAAGGAAGATAGTATTAATCAGTCCTCATGTGTATAACAATTATACATACATAAAAACATATCTATAGTGGGTCTGTATAGCCTGTAACACTGTTGGTCTGTTGCACACATTACAACAAAATATTGCCTGTGTTATAAAACAAAGTAAATATATGGCACTGTTTGTTGATACATATGATGCATTGATTGTTAACAATCAGCATGTATAGCTGCTTATTAGCCAATTTTAGAAACACCAGTAATTATTTGCATTTGTTAACTAAAACAACATAATGGCTATCAAATAATCAAAGAACTGTTTTTGCAATACAGGCAGTTATACAGGGAAACCTGTGTATTATATATAGACACCTCGGGACTGACCAAAAGTGTCAACTTTGTTATCGAGGCATCCTTGCCTGCTAAGGCATACTTTGGGACCTTAACTATTGTCCAGGTTATGTATATAGGTCTCCTTATTTTTAGTGTCCTGGTATTCTACTGTATAATTATTGACCTGATAATCAGGATACTTTTGGCCAATCCCAAGGTGTACTTAATGCACAGGTTAAACGTTTCACTGCATGTACTATGGCAAAGCAGTGTGCAATGTAGACAAATAGTGCTGTTTAAGCTGAGAGGTAATTACGTACTTAATCATGCTACCTTAATGTGTATATACATATAAAATGATGACTAGTTTTGAAATTGAGCCATCACATAAGCATACTTATCATTGATTCTATGGCACATTTATATATGCACACATTACGGTGTGCAAGAATCAATGGCATTGTCAAGATACTCTACGACTGAGTCTGAGTCAGTGGTGGAAGTCAGAACACCATGAGAGGATGTGAGGCAGCTGCACATGTAACGAAACAAAATTATGTTCCTCCAGAGGTTGATGGATACCTCCTGGTGGATGTAAGTAATGCATTTAATGAATACAACTTACAAGTCACTCTATGCAATGGTGTCTATCTCTTGCTCCTGTCTTGATTAACACTTATTGTAGTGATGCAGTACAATAAGTGTTAATCAAGACAGGAGCAAGAGATGGACACCTTTGCATAGAGTGACTTGTAGGTTGAATTCATTAAATGCATTTATTTACTTGCATCCACCAGGAGGTGTCCATCTCTTGCTCATGTCTTGATTAACACTTATTGTATTGATGCAGTCTTGTTCACAGGTGGCCAGACAATCTTTTCCTGTGAGGGTACATCACCTGGCCATGGCAATATACATCATTGGCACACCGCTGACTCTCATAACTCGTCTTGCTGGTTGAGCTTAAACTTAAATAATGGTGGGATTTGTTGCTGTCTTTGGATTTCCACCATAATTCATGATATTTTATTATGTTCTGTGCTTGCTAATTCCATCCTCTGTATATATCTGAGTCTGCTTTCCTTTACAGAGCAGCTAGAATGGCTAGCTACCTCAATCATATCCAACGTCTAATGCAAATTTTATTGTTTTTATTTATTTATTTATTTATTTACTGATTTATTTATTTATATTTATTTATTATAGACAGCATTCTGGGGTCATGCATGCATATACGTAGACACAGTTCCAGTCATGCATTTGAGGTTTTTCATCATTTTCGATTATTGTCGGACGAATTCCAAAAGTAAGCGGGGGACCGTTGCGTCATTTGACTCATTTCTGCAACACTGCACTGAGCTAGGTGTCCGTAGCTCGACGGTAAATGGTTCGTGCAGACTCTGAGGTACCCGGCACGTACGTACGTAGCTATATACGTAGCCTATAGCTAGAGACCTTTTATACACTTGTCAATTTCATGCCCCCCCCCCTCTCCCCCACCCCCGGGGGACAGGGGATTTGACAAATCGTGGTGTCAAATTCCCCAAAACTGGGGCAAAATCGGCTGTCAAATCCCCACTATGTCCCCACCCCCATAGTAGGGGATTTGACAACATGCGACTAGTAATAAACCTGCCATGTAGCTAGTAAAATTATATAGCAAGTGCGATTTTATTGTTTAGAAATGCAACTACCGAAGTTCGGTCAGTGAATTGGACAACTGTTGCTTATTACTATAGATGACTTTGCCAAAGCAGTAGATCAGAAATTCCAAGTGGATGTAGGCATTCTAGATGTTTCAAAAGCCTTTGACAAAGTATCACATCCCAGCTTGCATCCCAGACTATATATTACACAAATTGAACCATTATGGGATTAGGGAAAATGTTAAACTGGCTAAGAGCATTAAATTTTTATCTGACCGAACACAACAATTAATAGTGAATGGCTCACTGTCCTCCCATTGTAATGTAACATCATGCAGGTGTACCCCATGCAGGGCTCTGTCATGGGCCCAGCTCTGTTTTTAGTTTATATCAATGACATTGTTGCAGATATTCAAAGCCAAATTAAATTGTTTGCTGCATGATGACTGTCTTATCTATAGAACTATGGCATTCTCACGAAGATCATGTAATCTTACAACAAGACTTGAACACCTTAACAGAGTGGGCAGACAGATGGAAGATGATGTTCAATGTTTCAAAATGTAGTATAATGCAAATCAGTACAGCTCTTCACAAAAGCATTTTTGTCTACACAATGAATGGCAACCCACTAAGTCTTATTACAGAACATAGATACCTTGGGATATTGATAAATGACAAACTATCATGGCATCCCCACATCAATCAACTGTGTCACAAAGCCAACCAGCTACTAGGGTTTCTGCAACGTAATCTATGAGGCTGCTCAAGAGCACTTAAGGAACATAGCTACAAACAACTGATTTTACCTACTATAGAATACTAGCTGTTCAGCTATTTGGGACCCCCACCATCAGAATGCTATCCACCCACTGGAAATGATTCAACACCATGCTGCAAGATTTGTGTTAAACAAACCTTGGAGAAGAAATGATCAAGACAGTATATCACAGATGTTAATGAACTTGAAATGGCCTTCCCTTCAAGATCGAAGAAAACATTCTCGCCTCCTAGTATAATAGTAAAAAATCACCTCAAAGTCCCGTTAATTACCCTGCCAATCATACTCTAGTACTCGATCTCAACACCCTCTTAAGTATCGCCAATATCTATAGTATCCAGTCTATCCACCGACATAATTATATCGTTATTCCTTTTTCCCAAGAACTATCCCCCAATGGAACAATCTCCCTATTAACAGCATCACTGGCTTGACTCTTGAACAATTTAAAGAACCCCTACCTATACTTTATTATCAAATTTATTATTGTGTATTTGTACATGCATTAGCGTGTTACCCTTGCAAGGGCTTTGCTAATTATTACTAATAATAACTGTCAATTGCCCCAGGGGTGGGGACAAGAAGCAATGTCAAATCCCCACCTGGGGTGGGGGGTGGGGCATGAAATTGACAAGTGCATTATAGCTATACTAAACGCACAGCGAACAATTTGGAACCGCCGCTTTACTCTGACCATATTCCCTACCTATCTATGCTCTGCCCACAGTTTGCCATTTGCGTCATGTATGACTACAGGACCTGACGTCATAGCTACATAGAAACGTATACGACCGCACTAGTGTATTTAGACTTCCGTATGTGTAAATCTGCATTACATGTATGAAATACGACTAGGCGGCAAAGCTGGTCTCGTGCTCCGACACCGCCCATTAATATTTTGGTAGATCGCCTCCGGATGCGTGCATGCACTGCGACGTCTAGAAGTGTGTTGTCCACTCATCGCAACGTCTTATTTTAGTAAGTCTTTTGTTGTGTGATGTTTTAGAACTGAATTAGTCTCAGAGTTCAAGCTGTAGGTGACATGTGTTTAAGAGTTTTATACCCGGCCGCAGGTGAAACTTTCTTCACCTGATTCAGCAGCTATAAGCCTGAGTATTTCTGCATGTTAGCTAGTAGGCTACTCCTGAGTAGCTAGCTCCGCTGCATGAGGCGGTTTAATCCTACTGGGGACCATTTCGGAGTGGTGGTTATACCGTCCATTTTCGAGTGTAGGGTGCTACCTTGAGTGCCCCCCACACATAAGTCACATAGCAAGACAATAATAAACATACTAAGTGCACAAATTCAAAATGTAGCCACTAGTGGTCTTGTTCTAGTGATGCAAACTGAAGTTATGATGAGTAAAGGATATTGTATTTACAACCAAAAGGTGTAGCTGAGATTTCCTGGAGTCCCGGACTACTTAATACTATGGAATTTTGGTCTAGGGTGATTTTTATGTACTCAGTGCATTGATATAGTAAGGCAGTAACTCTAGCTGAAACCTACACACTGCTGCTTATGGTATACTATTTAAATAATTAATAACAAGTGCAAGGAAAATTTAAATTGCTACTGCATTAAAGGAAAGAATGTGTTAAGCATCATTCATGTTTGAATGCGCACCCCAAGTATTAATTATTGGAAAGTGAGTTGGCCATTTCACTTTGTTTTCAGCCATTACACAGCATTACAAATGAAGAACAGTGCAAGAAGTGCCTATGCAATCATAAGGAGATTCCCCAGGTTGCCTTTTTAAAAGGTGTGATCATTTTTACCATAACCTTTCCGTGACACGCTCCAAGTTTTGTAGGTCAAGAAATGTATTACAGCTAATGGTGGTGTCACTATCCTTAGCTATTAGCGCAGCAAGTATAGTGTAAGGTTTGAGCTATAACATATCAATCGTGTAAAGCAAAGAGATGATTCCTATCCTACGAAGTCACGAATATCAAGTTTAAGAAGTGAAAATGTACTGAAAACCTTGCTGAAAATGTACTCCATAAAACTTTACTACTACTAAATTATGTACCGTAGAATGTTCCATACCATTTATAAAGACAGTAAAATGATGAATTTTCTATCAATGTTTTGACCACAAATTTATGGCATGTAGATAAAAGTATACATTACATGGGGAACACGCCCTAAAATGCAATCCGTCTATACATAGCCAGGCCATATATGTGGTACCCAAAAATTAATATCTATGGGGGCAAAGGAGGATAAAGGTAAGTCCACGATGCATGCAATGTAAATGCTGAGGTAGACGTGTTTCAGAGGCAATGTTGAACAGTGAAGAAAGCAAACCCATAGTGGCAACCAGAACATGGGTCAATCGTTAAGCAATTGTGCTTATAAGGCCTGCGAAAATAAGCATGTGGGCACATAAACTTTACCTAATTTTTCAAGCTTTCATTGCTCATAACTTTTGATATCATTAAGCTATGGTCATAATTTTTTTGCAAGTATTACTCATTTAATTTGCTTTATAATGCAAGTTATAGAATTCAGATATTCTATTCCAGTACTGAGATATGACTCTGTGTGACAGGGTGTAGTTTGTACCCACATGCCCTATTTTCACAGGCCCAGTCACATATTTAAAAGTGTTTACCGTATAGTAAAAAACTTTGGCGGTAAAAAAAGTGTGGCGAAACCCCTCTGTTAAAAAAATTGACAGAAAAAATTTTGGCGATTGAAATAATATTCGCCAAAGTTTTTACTGCCAAAATTTTCACTGTATGGTATGTAAGAATAATGACATGCAAGGTGTCAACTCATCAGTTAGGAAGCTAGTGTTGTTGTTGTTGTAGCAGTACTTTGTAATTTTATGGGTTTTGTATTTTGTGTTACTACCGGTATAGCTACTGATCTAATGACGTGCTAGCAAAGGTGCGCTTCGCTCTCTCCTGCGATGCCGAGAGTGACATTTTCTTTTTCAGTGAACTCCAGTAGCAGAGGTTATGACGTATGTCAAAGCATTTGGCCAAATCTATCGTGAGACAATGAACTGACATACAAACGGGAAGTAGGAAATGCTTAAGATACACATGCTGTCGCTATCAAGAAGGAGTGCTTACAACTGTGGGATAGATTCCTAGGAAGATCTCCAAAGTCAGCTCGATCTTTATTATGCATAGTGGTACGGTTCAGTAAAGAGTAAACGGGCACCGACATTATTCTGCTGACCTAGAACATGGAGGATTAGAATTTCCCTGTATTTTAACTTACATTATAGACGACGAAAAAGAATGGGCTAAGACAAAAGATACTTTTAGCAAAAAGCTGGGCATAGAAACAGTAGATTGTGTTGCTGATTTAGTTCAACATGTTAGCTCTGAGCCAATGCTACCAACGGTTGTGAAGTCCGTGTGCTCTTCTGATGGATCTGTGTCAACTGTGGATTTGACTGCTCACTGTAGTTCTCAAGTTGAGCAGTCGCCTCCAAAAAAGAAACAAAAAAGTTTCTGTGAAGAAGAAATAATAATGGGCCAAGAACTCTGAGATCTTGAGATCAATCTTGCCCAGGAGTTGCCTAAAAATTCAATTTCCTAAACTGAATGGACTTCAGTCAACACTATTTCAAGACAGGAATAAGATTTTTCCAAACAATTTCTGCACCAACTGCATACAAATTGTTTACTACCAAGCAAGGCACCACTGTGTAACAGTGTCTACCATAAACTGCAAGTTAGGTGAAGTAAAGGTTTTTGACACAATGTTCAATCACTGTGATAAAGAAACAAGCAGAATTATTCACAGCCTGTTTTCTACAGCAAACCTTCCACAGATAACGATAACAATGGGACGTTGTAAAAAGCAGAAAGGTGAAAAGATTGTGGGGTGTTTTCTATTGCAATTGCTACAGCCTTGGCATTTGGATTACACCCAAGCAAGCAAAACTTTAACCAATTGTTGATGAGGATGCACCTAGTATGTTGTTTTACTGCAAAACAGATGACTCCATTTCCATGTACTTAATGCTCATGCATACCCCATTTAATTAGTTCATTGTAAATTACATTAGTTGTGCATTGTTATACTACATGTGTATGATTATCATTACAATAACCATTGTATACCGGTATAGTGATTTAAAACTAATAAGATGTACAATAGTTATTTTTAATTTAAAATTCCAGCTTCCCTGAAGCCATTCTAAACAATTTCCAGTTTACTTCTTATGTAGTCATAGCAAGATTTCATCCACTTGGCTCCCAATGGCTTGACTACACTAAGTTTTAGATCAACAGAGTTGCTTCCATTCTGTCCTTGTAATTGTGAGCATACTTCCTTGACGTACCAGGTCTGAAATTCACTTCACAAGAAAGTTTAAGGTTTCACTGGTTTGTTCACACTTGAATCTAAGGGTTGCAACCTATCACTACAGTTTGCTGGAACCAATACAACATTGATATTATTTTGATCAAGGACTGTGAGGAAGGCAGGAGTACACTGGGCTTTGAAATTATCAAAGGTAAGCAATGCTGGATAATCACTAGCAAGCTTCAATTCTTCCCTTTTCTTACAGATATATGGTAAGATAATGTGGTCTATATATTCTTTCATTGTGTCCTCATTTGACCAGTGATTAGCTGAGAATGTTATATGCCAATCTGATGGAAAGTCATAATGTGGAAGGCAATGTGATGTTTTTCCTTGATAGATCAATTGAGGTGGCAAAAACTCTCCACTCATGGAACCTGCAAAAGCAGCAGTTGTCTGTCTTTTATTGTCTTTGCCTGCCAATTTGGCCCGTTTTGCTCCTTCTTCAGCCATTGTCCAATCTGAAACTGGAACATAATGTATTCCAGTTTGATCAAAATTAACCACAAGCTCCTTAGGAATTTCATCCATTGATATCACTACCTGGATGTCTAGTAGGTAGTCCTTCTTGACTTCTTCAAAGTCCTCAACTGACAGTTTAGCTTTTATCATGGCCTTTCTCCTCACAAACCCCATTTGTTGTAATAGATACTTTGCCCATCCATCTGCCAAAGTACAAGTTGACATCTTTGTACATGCTCAGCACCAGCAATTACAACAGCAGTGTTGAAAACAAGGCCCTTAGATCAAAGATCCCGTACATACTCCCTGACCTGTTTATCAAGTTCATCACCCAACTTAAGGGGTTGTCCAATCTTTTTTAAACAGAGTTCTTGAGATTCTTCTTCCTCTTGCGAATCATTGTCACCATCACCATGTGACCTGTCAGCCTTATACATATTCTTCCATCTCCTGACTGTGGGTTCTTTTAAAGACTTGAATTGTTTGGGGTATTTACTGGCAAAATGTCTGATTGCAGCAGTTGTGCCAAACTGTGCCGCTCGCTTCACAATGGCAAATCTTTGAGCATCGCTTGTCTTCATGTAGTTTCCCCTGATGGTATTTGAGCCACCAGTCAGTTCTGTGGGTGCAGGTTGTAACTTAGGTGACACTCGTTCATTGGCCGCTTCGATTGCTCCTGGTGGTATTTTGCTGCTTAACGGTCCATGCGGAGTGGGCAAAATATTAATGTCTTCTTTCTTCTCTTTGGTGGGTACCGGCTTAAAGTATTGAAGGATTGACTTCATCTCAAGTTCAATTTCAACTCAACGCTCGACACAACGTCAACTCAATGTCAGCTCAACCTGGGAGTCACTCAATGTGCTCATGTGATCATCTATAATAATTGGCGAAAACATTTTTGGCGAATTGAGTGCTATTCACCAAATTCGCCAAAGATTTTTACCGCCAAAGTTTTTTACTATATGGTATAAGCACTTTTAAAGCACAAAAGCTGCCAGCCCTCATCAAAAGTCTTTGATTCAATGAGCCTCTCATGTAACAGTGAAAACGTGTTGTCACACACAGCCTAGCAGACGTGGCATTTTACTCTTTTAGTTTGTTGCTTTGGCTTCTTGCATTATATATAAGCTGAATTATTAAGGGTAACAGCCATTTTCCATTGTGCTGAAGACAGAATGGCAGAGAAGAAGCTACGTACTGTCTGTATTTAATCTCTTTGACTTACCAGATTGTTTGGATGGAATTGTCCAAACAACTTGTCAAAGCATCCCAGATGTCCCATCTTTAGACAGTGAATTTTAAGTAATTAAGTAATTATATCAAGCATTTTTATAGTGCTTCACTTTGTACTTGAAGCATGTACTTAATTGTAGCATTTGTGCTTGTGCTTGTACTTAAGCACTTTTACAGGTGCTTGAAAAGTCCTTAACCCATGTCTGGCCGCCCAACTCACTGGCAACTGTTGTTGAGATATGCCTATAGCTGAAGGTATCAGTTAGTGAGTTACTCAGCAGAAAATCCTGTTAAATAAAAGATTAAAATATCATAAAAACTTTTAAAAAAACTTTTAGGGTCACTGTGAAGGCATTGATTGGGCTTAACTAATACTCCCAAGCTAGTTTTTGGGTGATTTTTTTGGGGGGAAGAAAAGTGCAAATCTTCATGATCCATAGTATACTGTAGCTAGTTTTCACTGATAGCTGACTTAAATTACACCAGCCTTCTCCACACTCAAGTCCCTTTGCTGACTTGGTAAAGAATGTTGTTTTTCCAGTCAACAATCAATGAGCCTTATCCGAAATTACGTCACAGACATAAAAATGGCCGCTGTAGTGTGGGAACATTCGTAAAATTTGTATGGGTGACTATGGGAAGAGAATTTTTGAATGGCAATATCTCAGCCAAGAAGGAAGATATCGAGCTCTAACCAGCAAGTATGTTTATAAATTAGCTGAAAGAATAGGAATCTAGCGTTGTTTTGAAAATCAACCGAAAATCGCTTTTACGTACTTATTGTCACGTCTTATAGCCATACCTGCTAGTTAGAGTTCGATATCTTCCTTCTTGGCTGAGATATTGCCGTTTAAAAATTTTCTTCCCATAGTTGCCCATACAAATTTTACGAACGTCCCCACACTACAGCGGCCATTTTTGCATCTGTGATGTAATTTCGGATAAGGCTCATTGGTCAGCATTATATGGACATCTTGAGACATCACATGTCCATAACGATAGATTCACATAATATGTAATTACACTTGATGATGTGGTAGTATTAAATTTCTGCATTTCTATGAATCATGAATAGTAATCTGCTATTAATAAGTATGTAGAATTTTTCAGCTCAAATAAGTCTATGCAGCACGTTCCCAAGGATAACTTGGTAATGCAGTGGCTCTTGATTATGTGGGGTGGTCTTTTGACAGGTCGGACATGATTTAATAAAGTTCTCTGCCTCTTTTGACACTCCTGGCCACCACACTGAGGAAAAAACTTGCAATCTGCATCTTTCAATGCCTTGGTGGCCTTGGAATCTCATTAGGCAAATTCTAAATTAAAGTATTTGTGGAGACAGTAAATCTAGACTCTTGTTACCCAGCAGTGGCACAAGGGGCTTGTGATCTGTTTCCAATGCAATGTACTTGTCAAAAATATAAATCAGCAAACTTTTCCAATGCCAAAGTCAGTGCCAATGCCTCTTTCTCTATTTGAACATAATGGGTTTAGTGCATGTGAGGCAATTAGGCAAACACTACAGCCCACCAGAATCCTTGCTGTAGCTATAGCCAAACTGCCCCAAGCCCATATGCTGACGCGTCTGCACTGACTTTGGTAGGTGTTTCTGTGTTATACAAAGCCAAGAGTCGGGGGAACATATCTCTTCTTTTAACTTATGGAATACATCACTGTGCATGGCATTCCATATCCACTCTTTCATGGAACTCAATAGCTAATTCCCTAAGAAGCTTTGGTATATACTCTGGTAACATTTGGGGAGAATTTACACATCTGCTTCATCATACCCATAAATCATCTTAGTCATGTTACTGAGGAGGGTTGAATCATCTCTTGAATTGCAGCAATCTTCCTTGGATCAAATAATTAATGGATTACATGACCTAGGAAGGTAACACATGGCTGGAAAAACTGACATTTACCTTCATTAAGTGTCATTCCAACCAATTGAAGTGTGGTCTACAATCTTGATTCATGTTTGGCAGCATCTCTTTCATACACTAGAAGTCATCAACATTGCAGAGGACTCCTGGAAGGCCTGATAGGATCTCATTCATTTGCCTTTTGAAAATCTCTGGTGCACTAGATATGCCGAATGGAAGCTTGCTTGTTGACACAGAATCTTCCAAAGGGAGTTATAAACATTGTTAATGGCTTTGATTTGTCAGATAAAAGGATCTGCCACAATCCACTATTGCTGAAAAGTTTGCTAAAAAGTTTGGCCTCTGTTAACTGGACTAGAATAGTATCTACCTTAGGCATGGGATGAACTTCACGTAGGAGACTTTTGTTCAGTGGCTTAAGGTCAATGCAAATCCTTAATGCTCCTGAGTCTTTAGGAACTACAACCCTACCAGTGATATTACCCCCAGGCTTTGCATACGCTGTTGCACTTTAGATCTTATGTGGAGAACTAAGAGCAAATGGTTAGCTATCAGGCTTTAGTTTAATTTTATACTCTTGAGAGAAATTCGCCAATTCATAAACAAAGCAGGCTATTGCAAATGACACTTTTCTCAATTTAACATAGAAGTGACAACATTTCTAGTTTCTTAATGGCTGAGAAGCCTAGGAGATTGTTCTTCAAATCTTTGATAACATATATAGACATTCTGGTTGCAGGATCTCCCTTAATAAGCAAGATTGAGAGACTTTTACTTACAACATTCAGTTGTCTCTGGTCAGGACCAAAGAGTGATATCTCTGCTCTTTCCAGTTTTACCAGGATATTCAAGGAATTCCATGTTGTCTCTGATAGCGCCATCTATGTACCTTGACTGTGACTGGGTGGCCATCAACTGCAATAGTTATAATCCAAGTTTCTTTTCTGGCACTGTCGACAGTGTCAAGGTATCTGTCAGGTGTTCCCGGGTCATCATCAGGACAAATAGGCTCTTTCCAAAAGTACGTCATCGTCATAGTAACAATAATTCTGCCATTTTGAATGGGGCCACTTTTCAAATAGCTGTGTGGTTTTGGCTACATTCCATGGCGGATATTCCTGTAGCTGCCTTAGGAAATTGTGATCCTGAAGCGCTTAAAGTAGCTGAGTTGAAGTTTTGGTTGCATTGTCGAGGGGCAACAGGGTTATCCAAGCTGAAAACGATTGCGGACTATGTTAGGCAGTAAGCAAATTAAAATTGCTATAGCTAATTAGCTAGTCGTATAGTATTATAAAAAGTCCCATTTCTTGTATACTTGTAGATAAGCTTGTTTAGCTGTAGTAAGCGTGTAGAAACATGTGTTTATAGTTTTATTGCTGCATGGTAACCCACCTGCACTAACATACTCACAAGCTGTAAACTTTATTGTATTCCCTTGTGCTAATTTAGAGTGAAAGCTTATATTTCTAATGGCTTGGACAGCAGAATTGTTGATCCTGATCCGAATAAACAGTACACACGGAGGAAGGCTGCTATTGAACAATGCCATGATGAAGCAGAGGATTCAGTTTTTGAGCTGAGTAGTGGCAAGTGTTGGCCGAAGGGTCCTTATACGCAACAAATTGAGGGTGTACTTCCAGCTGTGCTGACTGAAGAAATTGTTGTGACTCACTTGCAGTCATCTGGGAAGCATTTAAAGAAGAGTGAAAGCTTTTCCAATGTGGATTACTCTACTCTTCAGAGGGGGCATCAATACTTTATGGAGTTCTACATACCAGGAAGGCATATTCAGTTTTGCTGTAAAGATAACCTGGTTTGGATACAAGCTTGCTGTTATCGTAGTCAAAAGAAAAATGACTCAATGCATGAATTAAAGGTTGTAATTTTGAGCCATGTACCACATCATGTGGTTAAAGCCTTTTGCTCATGCACTGCTGGAAGTGCAGGCATGTGTAGCCAGATTGTTGGATTGCTAAAGCAACTGATCCATTACGTATTGATGAAAACTTAATCATGTCCCTGTCGACCTCACATGTACACAAATGCAACAGTCGTGGCACAAGCCCCGGCCTACTGAAATAGAACCAGCTCCAGTTATGTCGATTGCATATTGCAAAGCCAAGCAATCTGCAAGTCAGCAAAAAAACACCCAGTAATCTGTAGTCTTTACGAAGCCCGTGCTAAATCAGTTCAAGACTACAATTTTCAACAACAGCATGGCTTCAAGAGTGGCTTGTTGGACAACTATCCCTCCTGTGCATTTGCTCAGTTATTGCCTGATAACCCTCCAGAAGAGTTTGTAAGACTCCATTTGGCTGTACCCCTAAAGGTAGTATATTATCTTATCAAGCATTGGAATATGAGAAACCAAGAGCACATGGCAGTACAGAAGTGACCAGCCAGGAATTTCCTGCTTTGCCAATTGGCTTATTAGACAATGTACCTTGTGTATTTCAAATTGAATGTGAAGAACAACGTGCACAATTGTCAAAACTCACTATCACATTAGATGCAGCCCACTCTTTGGAATGATCTACATGCGAGCAGTCCCAATCAACAAAGTGGCAGCAGTCCAGAGTGGGAAGGGTTACAACATCACAATTTGGTGATGTATTGCTAAGGCAGTCGCTACCCTCTGAAGCATTTATCAATTCATATTTTAATAACAAGGAATTTACTACAATGCCTGTACATGTACAAATAACTCATGGTATTCAAAACGAAGTGAAAGCCAGAAATGCATACTGCTCCAGAACTGGTTTCACTGTACACAGATGTGGATTAGTTGTCAACCCCTCAGTACCTTGGCTAGGAGCATCTCCTGATGGCCTGGTTAAAGGTTCAGCAGAGCAGAATTCATTTGGCCTACTGGAAATAAAGTGCCCCTATACACAACGCTTCTCTACAGTAGAAGATGCTTGTAGCGACTCAAGCTTCTTTGCCGAAATCAAAAGTGGTTCAGTAACCTTGACAGAGAATCACAAACACTTCTTTCAAATTCAAGGACAAATGGCCTTGTCTAAGTTATCTTGGTGTGACTTTGTTATTTATACACATTGCAACTTCACAGTTCAACGAAGAAGATTTAATGAAGACTTTTGGAATGACATGCGCCTGAAGTTGACAGAATTTTATTTCAAATACATTTTACCCAAAGCATGCACGCTCAGCCAAGAAACAAATGTAAATAGTGAATAGGTAAATATCATTCAGTAAATACTGTACTGTACTATAATATTTATCAACATGATATTAATGGATTTTGTAAATTTGTCAATAAGCAGCAAACAGTCCAAATCTGATTGGCTGACCCTGCAAGAGATGCAGGCATTACTCCCGCAAAAATGTCATATTCTTTTACTTGACGAATGGTACGTTCAACATGAATTCGTAGTGAAGCAATTTGCTGCGTTTCTACCACCTCAACTGCATCCATCTGCTGTCTACTGCCTAGAAAAGGAGGAATATTTAGACCAACTCCCAGTGGAGTTAATGAATCTTCAATTGTAAAGCCACGATCTGCCATTATTTCATCTCCTGGTCGAAGTAATCCCAAAAATCCACTCCTGCTTACTAGTTCATTGTCAGAGATAGACCCAGTGTACAGTGATGAGGCAAAACTTACATGGCCTGCTGGACTAATAGCTAACAGTGTTTTAAACGTATTTGTAGACTTGTAGCTACTATAGGTCTGTGACTGGAGTATGAGAGAAGATGGAGTGTGGACCTTGATTTCCGTTGCATCTAGAATTGCTGCTGTGTTTGGATATTGATCTTCAAAAATAGCAGGCTTGGTATCCTTTATTGTATCATGGTTGGGCCAGCATGGTAACATACCTAAACGGAGGTAACAGTAATTGATCCAGGTGGAAAATATCCATGAAACCAATGATCGTGACACTTCAAAACGTTTGGCCAGATCGTATATCTTTAAATCAAGTCGCAATCTCACTAGCATCAAAAACAATTCATCTGCCTGACTTAAACTAGATGGACGACCTAATTGCAAATCTGACTCCCTCCATTCAGCATTCCCTGGATCTGCAGCTGATCCTTCTTTCATCCAGTTTTGGGTAGTAGCATTGTATACTACATTAGATCTCTTCCCTGATGGACTAAGATATTCTAACAACTGATAAAATACACCAACAGAAGGTAAGCCAGTATAAAACTGAATATCCTTATCAGAATCTAGACAAGTTTCAATTCCAAAATGTTTTCTACTAACTCCTTTCTGTAGCTCAGTTATTTCCATCTTTGCATCACTTAGCAATTGCTTCAGCCTAGCAATCTCATCATTTGCTTTCTTAAGTTGTGCATTAACCTCTTGTGCACCTAGTCAGGTTCACTATGTACTTTTGTTCAAAGTTTATGGAGATTAGCAAACCTATACATTTTTGGAAAGCTTAGCGCATGAGGAATCTGAAAATCAATGTTTACATTTGCACATATTCCTGCAAGGTCAGCATTTTTTAAATTTCAAAATGGCAGCCAATAAAGTAAGATATTCCCGATATATCAATTTTAATTTGACATAAAAGTTCATTAATAAACTCAACAAATTCTCTGGTGACATTTTTACATCTCTATTTATTAGAGGTGATAGTTAATCATGAATAATTAGAAGTTTTTACAAATGGAATAGAAGAGCATCCATTATGCTGCAATAACTCAAGAATAGTTCTAAGCAAAAAGAATTGTGGAATATTCCAGATTAATTTAATGAGATCTTTGTATAACTGGAGCAAAGTATAAGTTTGGCTGTCACTGAAACAGTTCAAGCCAGAAAAAATTGAGTTACTCTAATAGAGCAGTCACATACTCTAATAAAGCAGTCAATTTTGAGTCCATATTGCTAATGTAGCAGTCACTTTTATGAAACTCCTAGCTAGTGTGCTTATGTTAGGCATAAATTTCAGGAGATTAGCTAATACTAGGTTTGAAAGAATAATCGTCATTTGCATAAAATATTCTCTCTTAAAAGGAACTTTGTTAATTAGCAATTGGCAACTATGACTTCACTCTGACCAGATCCAAGAGCACTTTTGCACGTACCAGTTGGTGGCATGCACTGACATAGTTTACTATGTCAAATATAACTTTGCTCAAAATTTATGGGCCTACATAATTATTATTAGAAAGCTTAGAGCATGGAGATCAATGCTTACATTTATACAGATACCTACATGTTAGTTAATTAGCAGTTTGAAAATAGCAGTCCATATGGTGCAAATTTCTCCATATATCAGCCTCTTATTGACAGACAGAGAATTGTAACAAACACTATTTCTATGTTCTCACACCCATATAGAATCCATTAATAGCCTCTAAAATGCTAAGTAACTTAAAAGCAATTTATTTGGCAAATAGTTATTGCATGAAACAAAGTGAATAAGTGAATTATTAACATTGAGATGTAGAGTACAGCTATGTATAAAGACATCACGGCTATGTACGTATGTACATATACATGTATTTATATCTTTTACAGTTAATTCAAAGATATGAACCTAACAATGATCAGCACTGTCACTGTTGTCATTTTTGATGTATTATACAGTACGATAGTACTATATATATATATTAGGGACCATGCAGAATTGAGCTTTTCTAGTTCAAAATATCACCCTAAAACCAGTCTCAATTTCCTTTCATGACAGCTTTGCAACATTGGCTAGGCATAGCCAAGCTCAAAAATGTCTTTAGACTAACCCCAAACTCTTCCAATAAAATTTCTATAGCATTTTAAATTTTTTCTATTCAACAGAATTTTATGCTGACTGACTGACAGCCAAGCATAACAATTTGACATATTGGCTTGATTTTGCCAACTGTAGATGTACAATACATGCATCATGGGCTTGCCTTTGTCCTCCTTTGTGTTCCAGTTCTCTTCACTGACAATGCAAGGTGTCAATTTATGCTACATAACGTGATACAGCTTAACTGTGGCTGTGTTGGTATTTTCCATAGCAATATGATTGATAGTGGAGACACTTTTCACGCTGTTCTTTGTTTACAACGCTGTGTAACGTGAAAAGCATAGCTGAAAATGAAGCATAATGGCTACATCCCTTTTTGTTACATAATTGATAGTTGGGACATGTGTCCAGGTGTATAGTTTTCCAAGTGCCCTTCTTCCTTTGATGCAGTATATGTGCAAGTTCACCAGTCATAATTATGTTAGTCCTACATTTAATCCCTATATTTCAGTCTATACAGTAGTGAACAAGAGATGTTACCTATATGCTGCAGTGGACATTTAATCCCTAATTCAGTCATTTGTAGACTGAGGGATTAACTACTTTTTTGATCGTAATCCAACTTTAAAATTTTTCATTTTTCCTTCTACTTGTATGTATATATAAATCTCCGTCACTTGTGCATCTGTACCACACAAACACAGTTCTGTGCAAGGTAAATCGTTGCAATAGCACCAGTATTTTAGCATGGAGCAGTTACTTGTAAGCCTGTCATTAAAAGCATCTTGGCTAGATCTTTGTCATCTTCTGGATAAGAATCACTCCATCGACAATTGCAATATTTGGATTATTTAAAGATGGTAATCATTCTGTCACTAGAAAGGAAATTTACATTGGGTTAACAGTTAGGTAACAGTGGATACTAATTTTCAAGATCATGTATCAATTTTAACTTGTTGGTGCATGTCTATCTGGTGCATAAAATTGCTCTTGGTGAACATTGTGAATTCATTGTTTATGTAAAAAGGAAACTTCCCTTTTAGGAGAGAGCTAATTCCAATTACTTTTAAAATGAAAATTCTTTCAAAATTCATCTAGTGCTAATTATGCTAAACATACGTAAACACATAAGCAAAAAAAATGGGCTCAAAAGTTGACTGCCTTTAAGCGACTGCTCTATTAGAGTATCTAAAATTTCAGCTTTTTTTAGGTTTGAACTGTTTTAGTAGAAGTCATATTATACTTTGCACTAGTTATACTTTGCACCAGTTATACTCCAAATAATCCAGAATATTCATTAATTCTTTTCACTATAAATTATTCCTGAATTATTGCAGTATAATAGATGTTCTTCTATTCCCTTTGTAAAAACTTTCAATTGTTCATGATTAACTGTCTCACCTCTAATGAAAAGAGGTGTAAAAATGTCCCAGATAATTTGTTGAGTTCATTTATTAAACTTTTATATCAAATTTAACTTGATATATTAAGAGTTTTGTTATTTCATTAGCTGTCACTTTGAAATTTAAAAAAAATGCTGACCTTGCAGGAATCTGTGCAAATGTAAACATTGATTTTGAGATTCCTCATGCTCTAAGCTTTCCAAAAATGTATAGGTTTGCTAATCTCCATAAACTTTGAGCGAAAGTGTATTTTTTGACATAGTGAGCCTGACTAACCTTCAACTTCTTCATTTACACTCAGTTCATCACTTTCACTCAGTTCATCATCTTCACAACTGGATGGTTCCTCACTAGCTTGAACTCAATTAAGTTGTCTTCTAACTTTACTGACCTTCTTAGAGGGAAAAGGAAACTTTGATGGAACAGCATCTTCTCTCAGAGTACACCGGCAGGGGCCCCAGAAATTGTAAAAATCTGTTGGCTCGAAATGGAGGGAGCAAATCTTTGTCCATTTTCCGGGTCTAAAATTCTTGCCTGTAAAGTGAAAAATTACTTTAAATGTGACTTACACCCCTAAGCTACTTGTATTCATTTATAAACAAGTACACAACACAGCGCTTTACACACAATGTAGTTGTTCTACATGGAAACATAGCCATGACGTACCGACATCTCGACGGATTACGTGAAGCCATTTAAGTCTAATCTCCTTCTGGCTGACATCTGGTAATTTGTGAAATGACACTTTTACTTCCTTTTCATCAATAATAACAGTCCTATACCCTTTTTTATGGCACAAAGGAACACAACAACCATACGGCATTTTTGAACTGGCCCCATTCAAAATGGCGGCCCAAAAGTGGGCGTGGTTTTGGAAAGAGTCTATTGTCAGTTCACTTAGGTTCAATTTGGGTTTGGCTACAGTGACATTGACTACTGTAGTGGCCTTCTCTGTTGCAACAGAAACATGTCACTCCTTGTGCTGGACAAGACTGTTTGCAGTGAGACCCTTTTCCACATCTCTGGCAGGTTTGAGTAACTTTGTCTCGTTGATTGAGGGGTAGTAGAGTTTCTACTGAATCTAATGATATCTTCCTGCATGGGTTAGAGCTAATCTTGATAATTTTCAAGGATGAAAATTTTTGGTGGTAGCTATAAGCGACTATGAAATCCACAAAAGCTATGTTTGTCAAAAATTTGTATGCATAATTGTGTAGTATATATTCATAATACTATGCGTGTTATAGCACTATATTGCTCCACCTATGGTATGCATGTATAATCTTTACAAATCATAGCTTTATGTTATGCTGTTCTCATATTTACAGATGCTAATAGAGCCATGTCAAGTGTAGATCTAGTAACATCCCCTAAAGCTAGTGGTTCATATGAACCACAGGCAGTTGATCTGATATTGCAGAAACCTGGTAAGTGATGAAACCATGTACATGCATACTCGTTTGATATTTTGTTCCTGTAGAGTTTTCATTTCTGATCAGATATTATAACTTACTCTACCAATCACTCATAGTCAATTGCAAGCTAACCATCCAGATTTTAAGAAAACATATTGAAATATCTGATGACTTAGAGAATTACATACTCCAGGGAGGGAATCGTAGAATTAAATGTCAAAGAGTTTTAAATTTGTTGATTGCATATTTGGATAATAAAAAGGATTGTATGAATTTTTGTTACTTAGTAAGCATCATATCGGTATTGTCAAGATTACCATACAGGCTGATTGCAGGTATATATGTGTGTGTGTGTGTGTTTGTGTGTGTGTGTGTGTGCATGTGTGTGCATGTGCATGCATGTGTGTGTGCGTGCATGTGTGTGTGTGTGTGTACGTATGTGTGTGTGTGTGTGTACGTATGTGTGTATGTATGTGTGTATGTATGTATGTATGTCTGTATGTCTGTATGTCTGTATGTATGTATGTATGTATGTATGTATGTATGTATGTATGTATGTATGTATAGCCTTCATGGTATAATCAAGACTCACGGTAGTGAGTCCCGCGGCCAAGAAACTACAAAGCGCACGCCCAATTAAGAGACGCGCGGCCACTACTGTGAGTTATTTAAGTGTAGGGACGGTTTCGCAATATTAGTCCTGGATTATGCAACATCTCTCAATAGATTTGTATTACGTTACGTAATAAAAAAATCTTTAGGAGTCGTCATCATAGTTTTCTTGCGACCTCGCTAAAATAAAAAAGTAGCCATCGCAAAATAAAAAATAGGCGTATTTCACTTTATTTCTCTACCTTATGTTACAACTACTGTCACGTTATACCAGTCAACATAGTCGTGTTTGTACAGTCCATCTAGCACTGACATTATCCAATTCTGGTTTGCTTATACGCGTATTTTCTTCAATCAAACCTCTAATCCCTACAATAACTTTTAAAGACATGATGTGGACACAAACTCTATTGCCTGATAAACAAGTTGTGACAGCGTGCTGAACCGTAAGTTCCCTAGGGATGGAATTTTAAGCAGAAATCTTTTAAATTACATTTAGTGCCACACCCCATGCGAGCGTTTATAAATCGCCAGATGTCTTATGGTGTGAAGAACAAAGTCACTAGCGAAGGTGCTTTAAGCATACTCTTCAATTCTCTATTTACATTTAATAGATAACCACAAAAGCCGGTAAGGTGAATACAAAAGGTAACAAGCCTTTAGGGGTTACCACCTCTATGTAGTGTGTACCATGGAGCTTGTGTTGTGGCTTTCATTAAGTATTATGCACACACAAATGGTGCAACAAAATTTTGTGATGGACTGCTCGAATGTGGTTGGTGGTGTTGTGGCTCGAATGTGGTTCGTGGTTTGACAGTGACCGTGTATGAGTTGGGGTTGCTCCACACAACTTACACAATATTCAAATTTCATGATGGCCATGAAAATTTCTTGCCATATGGTAAACATACAACAATGTGTAACAACGTTAATCAACATCACATCAAGACATTACTAAAAATAGTTCAACAATAGTGATGATCTCTTGTATGTCAGCATGACGATACTGAGACCTGTAAAAGAATAAGCAGGCACTGAAGTTAACTTTAAATTAAACACTCATGCAACTGACCTGGAACATCGGTCGCAACACCAAAAACACTTGTATCATATCTGATGACCAGTGGCGTAGCCAGGCCTCCACGTATGGGTGGGCACACTTATCTACACATTTCACCCCATGCAACTAGCACAAAATGAGAGTCCATCGATCGTTAGTGGACTCTACATACATTTCGTTTAAAAACTGTTTCAAAAGTGCATAAACGTAACTAGCTAGCTAATAATACGCTACGCTGCTGTTCCTGCAGCTTATTTCACTAGTCCAATGCTACTGCATGAATAATTTAGAAGATAGAAATTGACTTTAACTTATTACACCTCCTTGTCTTAGTCTCCTTTAACTCATCTGTACTTGTACACAACTCTTTGTACTCCAGCCTGACTCTTCAGATAATCGTATGGCTTAATTCACCCACCAATTGCAATTTTTCACCTCCAACCAACTTAACACCACTTTTCGTATATCACTTTAGGTCACTTAACCCCAACAACTAAAGGATATCTGTGCTGTTGCTCACAATTCAATGATCCAGATGCGAAATATGTACTGGATTCCTCCTTCCTCTCTTCCCCGCCTAAAATTTGGATCACGTGATACTGTGCATTAAATAGAAAACACTGAAATTAATTGGATCACGTGATGTTATCATTGAACTTATGTAAATATCAACTGCTGATTTACAACGATAATATCGCGCTACCAAGGTACGCACTGCTTGTCTCTTGTTCGTAATAACAAAATCGGGCGGGCGCCGCTCTCTTATGGAAATTTTGGTGGGCACGTGCCCACCCAGGCCCACCCTTGGCTACGCCACTGCTGATGACACAATCCAGCAGGCACTGAATTAATAAGAGAATGTACAAAAATCAATATGCTAGGCTGTATCAATAATAACATGGATAATCAAAATGAACAAAAATTATATCCCAGGCTAAGTGCATGAATAACATAACTGTTGGGTAAGCATGTTAAACCAGAACATTAGGACATTAGTCAAACAAAAGTACGCTATCACAACTTGGTCATAATAGAATGTTTGTACCACTGGACTTCACACTGGTTGCCCAAAAATTGTGCCATTCCGGGACAACAGCATAATTGAAACAAATAGTTACTACAACACAGAAGACTTACTGTTGCACTGTCCACACTGATATACCATAATTTAAAAACATAACAGGTGGGCATTAAATACAATACACTTAACATCTGGGTACTAGGAAAAAATCACTAAAATCACAACATTTAAACTGACCTGGAAATTAACACCCTTGATGCCACTACAATCTACACTGGATATTTGTTTGGACCCATCAACACTATGCCCGATACATCTGAGTAGACTGACCTGGAAATTCATATCCATCATGTCACTAGTATACAGTGATAATTGATAACTACAAAAACAACAATTGCAATAGTGCAATTCTTCTGTACGTCAACTGACCTGAAATTCATGACACTCGATACCGAGACATGTAAAAGAATAAGCAGGCACTGAAGTCAACCTTAAATTAAACACACATGCAAACTGACCTGGAACATCGGTCGCAACACCAAAGACATCTTCTGATGAAACAATCCAGCAGGCACTGAATTAAAAAGAGAATGTGCAAAAAATCAATATGCTGGGCTGTACCAATAAAGGATGAATAATCAAAATGAACTAAAAATATATATCCCATATGCAGGTTAAGTGAGTAACATAACTGTTGGGTAAGCATGTAAACCAGAACATTAGGACATTAGTCAAACAAAAGTACGTTATCACAACCCGGTCACTGATAATTGATAACTACAAAAAGAACAATTGCAATAATACAATTCCTCTGAACGTCAACTGACCTGAAATTCATGACACCTGTGTCTTGCATGGTCTCAACTTACATATGTACCATGATCACATTCAACTGCTAGTGGATAAACCGGTATGACCAGATGGCCTGCAAAAACCAACAAGCAGGTGTTAAATACAATACACCTAAAGCCTGGAATATGAAAAATATTATATAAGCATTATTCCACACTGATATAGTAATAGATTATAGGATGTTGTGGAACTTGCCTAAACGTGTAAACTTGAACATGAGGACAACTGCATAATCTGGACACTTGGAATTGTCTGAACAAGTTGATACTAATGCCATTCACTTCAACATTTTATCCCAGCTGGGTGAATCTCTTGTAACTGAGTAAAAAGGTGTTTATTTTCCACCTGCAAGCAAAGTTCTACATTTCTGTGGTTGAGAGTATATAACTGACCTGGAAAATCAGTATGCCATAGGGGTATGTAAATGGTTCCTTTCCTTCTGTTGTGACATTACTTACAGCTGACTGGTAAATGATCATCGTGTCCCCGTGGACCCCAACAATGAGTACATCATGATCAATAACTTCACAAGTTGGAATGAATTTCCTTTCAACATGTGGTGGAATGAATTTCCTTTAACATCTGGTGGACAGGTCCAAAAACCCTATCGTACAAACACGGTGAATCAGTGTGTGGCGATGTGACACGCTGCACAAACTTCACTCCTCATTTCGTTAGCCTTCAAGACTGGCATATATCATAGAGTACCTCAGTATTCTTGACTCTTACTTCTTCAAGCGTTGCTCAAGCGATGTAGTTTCTCACGAGGGGTTCGAGTTTCTCATTAAAGTCGAGCCGATTAAAGTACGCCTCACCATCCAATTACATTCTTAAACCATTCAATTTTAAAACCACGTATCACGTGTGTCCGCTTAAGGTAATTAGGGACTTTCCACGAGATTTCCCCTAAATAGATCACGTGTTAGTTGTCAATCCAGTGGATTCTGGTGGTATACATGGTTCAACAATGCGGTAAGTGTAGTATAAGCTGTCAATAATTGTTTGTGCACTGCTAAACTAAGTGTGATAAGCATGCTTGAGGAAGGGTCTGGGGGACGAGACTAATGTTTTGACAGCAGTTGATGATGGCCAGGCAAAGAACTGCGAGAAGAACTACTGTGATAGTAGGGAAAAATTCCCACCCCTATAGCTCTGCCTAGGGGCATTAACTACAGCTACCGTATTGTGTTACTGATATGTACACCCGGGCCAAGAATAAAGGTGAAAGTGGTAGTAAGCCTTGATCCTATTATTCTGCTGAACAGGCAAGGGAGTCTGGGACTCTGGGGGCATGCTCCCTCAGGAAAGTATAAGTACTACAACTTTTTAGTTTTAATTGCTTCATCAAGCTAGTATAAAAATTTCAGTCAAAAGGTGATGATCAAGGTTCTGGTCTTATGTACTGGTTGCATCGATACTGCACTGTGACATCCTTGAGGGGTCAGTGCTTGCATTGTCCATGGCAATACTATTCCATCTCCCCGAGTCTTGATGATTGAGTCCTCCATTATTTCTCTGCTGCTCCAATCCTGAAGTTGTGACCACAGTCAAAAGGTGGCGATCGAGGCTCTGGTCTTGCATCTATACTGCACTGCAACACCCTTGAGGGGTTAGTACCGGCATTGTCCATTCCATCTCCCATATACAAGTCTTGATGGTTGAGTCCTCTATTCCTTTCTCTGCTGCTCCAATCCTGAAGTTGTGACCACAATATTAAAAAAATGGTTATAACATGATAAATTATTATGATGATAACAATTACAATATATGTATTTATAGCTGTGTAGCAACTGTGAACTAATTAGGCACTTGCAAGTTTAATTAGGTGTCTGAAGCATTTAACATGCACAGATATGCAATATATTCGTCACATGCAGTGAAGATAGATTTACTCTAATAGAACAGTCATACTACACTGTAAATTCATACTTCCAAATTTACGGTGTTATGAAACAGTCATTATTATTGTATGGATTTTACTGATTCTCCAAGATAATATTCTGCATTAATGTTAATTGCTCATTTCCAAAAAAAAATTACCTTTTAAATCAATTGTAGAGTCTATCACTGACAAAAATGAGTGATATCCACCCCAAAAACACCTTCGCTGTAAAAAAGGCATGCCCAAGAAACTACAAATACCTGGAACCCAATGTAAAAACCAAAAACAAAAAACAGCTCAGCTGAATTGAAAAGTAACTGGTAACTTAAAGAGCTGATATCTGAAGCGGCCAAGAATACAACTAACTACAATTACTAAAGTCTATAATCCATGCAAGAACACCTTGGCTATAAAACAGGTGAGTAACTGGCAACTGAAATGGCTGATATCTGAAGCGGCCAAGAATGAATGTTCATATACAACTAATTCAAAAATTTAACACTGAACCTTTATAATTCAGCTGTGTTCTATATTCACTCTTGCTGCATCCTAAAGTAATTTCTCTTAACTCTAATTGGCTGGTAATCTGGCCGCCTTTTTTTGCTCTATTATACTGACTATTAAAAAAGGCGGCCAAATTACCAGCCAATTAGAGTTAAAAGAAATTACTTTAGGATGTAGCAAGAGTGAATATAGAACACAGCTGAATTATAAAGGTTCAGTGTTAAATTTTTGAATTAGTTGTATATGAACATTCATTCTTGGCCGCTTCAGATATCAGCCATTTCAGTTTCCAGTTACTTTCATGTACACTCCTGTTTTATAGCCAAGGTGTTCTTGCATGGATTAAACTTTAGTAATTGTAGTTAGTTGTATTCTTGGCCGCTTCAGATATCAGCTCTTTAAGTTACCAGTTACTTTTCACTTCAGCTGAGCTGTTTTTTGTTTTTGTTTTTGTTTTTTACATTGGGTTCCAGGTACTTGTAGTTTCTTGGACGCGCCTTTTTTACAGCGAAGGTATTTTTGGGGTGGTAACTAGTTACATATACGTATGGAGTGAGAGTGAACAACTGGAGTTAACTATTATGACTGAAAAGTTGCACATTATTTGATCTTCTGTAAAAGGATTAGGACTATGATTTGTTCTTAAATTTCTGATCATCCAAGTCGTCCATTACGATTGGATTGATTGCAGAGATCTCTCTTCTAATATTCTTCGTTTGTAATGCTGTGCAACAGGCTGAACACAGTTGAAAACAAAGCATAATGGCCACTTCACTATTTCAGTAATTGATAGTTTGGGCACATGTTCAGAAGCCTGGCACCATTCTTTCCATTCTAATTTGGTATGCATGGGTTCACCAGTCATAATAAAAGTAAACAAACAAGAATTTTAAATTCGATCAGGGATCATAGAAATAAAAACTAGTTAAACAAGGGAGGTTAACTACACCTAAAGATATACTAGTGGAAATTTAATCCCTAATTCAGTCATGGTGTAGACTGAAGTAGGGAGTAAATGTCCACTAGTATACGTTCAGGTATAGGCGGCCTCCCTTCTTCACTACTTTTTTATTTCTATGATCCCTAATTGAATTTAAATTCTTAATTTTCCTTATACTTGTGTAATGATAATGTACAGTTTTAGGCATGTGACTTGACTGTTTTCATTAGCAGTTGTTAGTTAATCTGTCATGGTGTATGTGTGTGCTTCGTCATCTATGTTTCATCATCATGTGCTGTTGCTGTATAGCTAAGTAGCTATATACCCCTTTTCTTACTGTTTTTCTTTGTTAGTAGTGCCGTTATCACTTCGAACAATCGTTTACAATGCTGATTAGCTATCAACCACAACAAACTGTGTGATTACCACCATAGTGCATAGTGTACCTGGTTATCTCTGTGCTTAATAATGCTACAGAATAAATGCAGGGGCTATATACTAAATGTATATACGTACAACAGAACTTTCAGAGTGCGTGCAAAGGGATGCTATGGACATTTATGGTTGATTTGGCGGTTAGCTATGGTGGTGAGTGTGTTAACCCTTAAAGTCACAGCCATTAAAAAAATACAAACACTGAAAATGCAATGTCCTCTAAACTGGATTTTATACATGCCTTTTAAAACAAACTCCCATAGTACAAGAATTGTTAAAGCTATCTAAAAACTGCAAACACACACTTTTACTCACCATTAAATTTTGTTTAAATGGTCCCATCCTTCCAACCCATAACTTCATGTTGTGCCTTGAAATTATGAAAGAAATATCTCTTTGTCTTTCCTCTTCACATAATAATGGATAAAAGGCCGTAACTTGACTGCACTTCATTTTATTGACTTTCTCTTGACGTCATGTTGCTCATCACATGATGGCAATTCAGTTGATTGTTGAATGGCCAATGAGCACACCAAGGTGAAAGAAAACGAAATGATTCGATTCTTTGTAGCAGATGAGTACCTCGTTGTATGTTAAAACTTTATACACAGTTCGAAAGCTTGAATGAATGCGCCACGAGATAGCTATGGCTGTTTGAAACCAGGCATGTATAAATTGGCATAAAGTATTGTGCATTTTAAGCTCATTTTTTCTCAAATCCAGGTTTCTGGACTATCAGGTTTAAGGGTTAAGAAAAAATATTTTTATTACAGAATAACTGGCTTGGCTACCATGAATGGTTCACTGTGTAGTATGTGGAAATTTACTATTATCATAACGACACGGTAACATAAATTTCTGTGCAGTTATTGTGCGGCTCTGGATGGTAGTTATAAATAGATGGGTTTGGTACTGTAAAAGAATAATTTAGTATGTCATATGGCTTACTATATATGCTATACAAGTGACCTTAATGTGGTTAATAACCAAAAGGCAAAGGCAAAACATATACACTTTTATCATTGTAGTAGGGATATTTCATTTAATTGCTTGAGTATGTTTTGCAGAATTCAAGAACATTGATAAATGGAACAATAATGTACTTATCCATCCTGAGCTTGTTCCAGTTAACGAAATCAGCAGTCAGCCCATCATGCAGCTGAGCTTCACAGATGAAAGTAAGCATAATGATATATAGTACAAGAAATTTTAATGTCAATGTACACTGTAGCTATAGCTATACAATGTAAATTGTCTATATAGACCATTAAAATCATATACCATATGGTAGGAAATTTTGACGAAAGGTAAATTTGACTAATGCACACTTTATCAACATTGACAAATTAAATGTTGGTGAAAATCAAGAAATCAGATGATCTAAACATGTACTTTTAGGGGCACTAATGGACGTTTGACAGGTTAAATTTGACAAATTTAACCAATTCATCAAATTGTCAACTTTTTTTCTTTCATCAAAATTTCTTGTCGTATGGTGTGAGTTTTCTATGGACTTATGCACAATGACGTCATGAACACAAGATGGCCATGTTATTTGGTGGACTAATGTACAGGTGCCTATGAAGAAATTGTTTTGATTGATCATATTCGTGAAGAACAATGTTGACCAGTAACCAACAGGTATGGGTATAAAGTAACAAAAACCATTGAAAATGACCATCACCTCAAAAATTATTCAGCATGTGATACAATTCGTCTTGTCTTGTAACTGTACTCGTTGCTTAGAGCTCAACATCTTCTTTTCCCTGGCTGAAATATGATCGATCAAAGGAATTTCTCCATAAGGTATTTAAACATTAATTATTCCCCCAAATAACGTAGCCATCTTTTGTTCGTGATGTCATTGTGGATAAAGTTCATAGGTACTTCCTTTTGATTTCACAAAATTTTAGTTCAGGTGCCTTGTAGGCTCGGTGTACTCTTTTTTCACAGCTGGCATGTATATACTTTGTGCCATTACATTCAATGTATTAAAATTGTTTTCTGCAGGCATTTCTGTCTTTGCAGAAAACCTGGATGCTAATGGTGGTGATAGTGAATTAAATTATTCAGTATGTGTCAATAATGATGAAGAATCAAATGACAAGAGTAAACCTTCTTTGATCTACAAAGATAGAAGGTGTATGATTACTCAAGGTATATTACAGCTAGTAAATTACCATATTACATGTAATGTGTAAGGTTTTAAATCCATATTTGTACTGAAAATGAATGATATAGCACACAACCATAACTGTGTTAGTATGCCTGGACCTGATCAGGTGCAGAGAAATAGGGAGGGAAGAGGGGGCAACTGTACCCCACCCCTCTTCCCACCCCCCTGCCTCAATTCCCAAACCCAAACAGTGTGGAAGTGGGCAAGGTCATTAGCCATAGCGAGCTGGCTGATTTGATAGACACTGTGCTGTCAACTCTTGGTTTAATTGTGAGTCCAGTCACTGATTTGTTTTAATTTCGCCACGCGTCGTCAGCGTGACTCCGGCCCATACAGGACCATACATAGCTATAGCCAGCTGTTTCATGTCCGCTGTAGTGATACAGTTGAAGTAATTTACTGCTACATTACCTGTGCACGTCTCTAATCCCGCCCCAGCCCTTCAGTGCCTGTGAAACTTCAGTGTTGACTTAAAAATCCAGCATCAGCGCATCACCTTTCAGTCACAGCACTTCGTAGACCCTCATGCAACCACCTACAATTATAGAAACTCTTTAATGATAGCATGATATATTGTAATAGTAAACATTTTCATTATGATGATCCCATAAAATAAAAAAATAAAAAAATGACTGCAATAGCACAAGAAGCCAGATACACTTATTAGTGTTTGGCTATGAAGTACCACCAAGAGTTCATAATATAGTAGTGGGGTCTTGGTACCACATATTATTTTTTCTTCACCATTTGCTTGATTTGTCCATTGACCATAAACTCACCCGACAACAGTCACAACATCAGTATCCACCCTGCATATACAGAAAGGGATACAGTATGGTAAGGCACAGCTAACTAAAAACATGTAATCATATAGTCAGACTAACATGTCAACAAACACTTAATTCCACTATTATGATTATTGTTAAAGTGAGCATCCCACATAGCCATTCCCAAGATTCACATACCGCAGCAGTTGATGACTAATTTTGGAATATATTACTTGAATTGTTTTGTGGTTCTCACCTACATTGTTGACATAACAATTTTTGTTGCTAAGAGACATATAAACTAGGAGGGACTAATGGTTATAGCATAATGGTAAACAAGTTACAACAGCAAAGGAAATTTTAATAAACAAGCAGTGATTGAATAGTTGATAGATAAAAGTAGAAGACAATTTGTAGTTTTTCCAGTCCTGATTGTTTGAGGATAAGCACATTAGCTGCTATAAGCATGACAAATGCAAGACACAAGGTTTATGATACAAACTCATTATGCACCTACCAATGTGTTACCCACCACCCCCCTTCAGAGGCGTAGGAAGATAGTTCAGGCAAGGATGCTGAGGTGGAAGGCGGACTCACCTGCAGGGGGTCTGGGTGCGCTCCCCAGACACTGAGGACATTTTCAAAATTATATGGCTCAAAATCATTGGAAATTGCACATTTGTGGACAAACAATGATCACATACATGCGCATAGTACAGTAGCTACCTAAATTACAAATATGGATTAAAACCCTAAAACATTGTATTACAATAATTTGCATGCAATTGTACTGGTATAAATGTCTCAGTATGTATTATTTTGTGTGTATACTCTAGAATGAAAGAACGGCCTTGGTCGAATTATATAAAAATCATCATTTATAATAACTTATCAGCAGTGTTGGGCAAGTTACTTTGTAAAAGTAACTAGTTACATATTACATATTACTTGCAACTGAACTATTTAGTTACAGTTACATATTACCCATAAAATAAAGTAACTGTAATAATATTACATATTATATTACTTTGTGTCCACAGCCTTAGGCTGTTACATGTGAAACTACTACCTTATCACGTGACATGATTGCGTTGTTGGACAATGTGCAAATCTTTTACCTTCGTATGCAATAAGCTCCTCTAAAATAATTATCATTTTGTCTTTTAAAGCTATTACAGCAACTGTTAAAGGCTTCAGCTACATTTCTAATGGCCTAAGTGTTGATGATTTAACAGTAAAACATCGCTGGAGAGTCCACCATTAAGAGTGGAATCCTTGCTTTTAGAAGTCTGGATCCCGAGGTAGATCCGCCCCTCAAAGCTACTATATCGCAAAAAAAAAGCTAAACTGGTAATTACGACTATAAAGTGTCTACCCAGTGTTAATAAATGCTAGAGACAACTCCTTGGGTACTACACCCGTTTACCCTCGTCTTACGCACATGTACTCACACTTCATTAAAATCATGTTTTTGGGTTGTGGTATGCACTGCAACTATTAAGCACCACAACTGTTCAAGAAGCCAGAACAAAGAAGCAAATGAATGATGAAAGCAAACAGCATGGTGCAGTGGACAGAGCATAATCGGAACAACAGATTCATGAATCCTCTGTCATTACCTTGGCTGTCTGAAATTTCTGTAGCCATACACCTAGCGCAACCAGGTCTTACAGAAGGCAGGCAGGCAGGCAGGCAGGCAGGCAGGCAGGCAGGCAGGCAGGCAGGCAGGCAGGCAGGCAGGCAGGCAGGCAGGCAGGCAGGCAGGCAGGCAGGCAGGCAGGCAGGCAGGCAGGCAGGCAGGCAGGCAGGCAGGCAGGCAGGCAGGCAGGCAGGCAGGCAGGCAGGCAGGCAGGCAGGCAGGCAGGCAGGCAGGCAGGCAGGCAGGCAGGCAGGCAGGCAGGCAGGCAGGCAGGCAGGCAGGCAGGCAGGCAGGCAGGCAGGCAGGCAGGCAGGCAGGCAGGCAGGCAGGCAGGCAGGCAGGCAGGCAGGCAGGCAGGCAGGCAGGCAGGCAGGCAGGCAGGCAGGCAGGCAGGCAGGCAGGCAGGCAGGCAGGCAGGCAGGCAGGCAGGCAGGCAGGCAGGCAGGCAGGCAGGCAGGCAGGCAGGCAGGCAGGCAGGCAGGCAGGCAGGCAGGCAGGCAGGCAGGCAGGCAGGCAGGCAGGCAGGCAGGCAGGCAGGCAGGCAGGCAGGCAGGCAGGCAGGCAGGCAGGCAGGCAGGCAGGCAGGCAGGCAGGCAGGCAGGCAGGCAGGCAGGCAGGCAGGCAGGCAGGCAGGCAGGCAGGCAGGCAGGCAGGCAGGCAGGCAGGCAGGCAGGCAGGCAGGCAGGCAGGCAGGCAGGCAGGCAGGCAGGCAGGCAGGCAGGCAGGCAGGCAGGCAGGCAGGCAGGCAGGCAGGCAGGCAGGCAGGCAGGCAGGCAGGCAGGCAGGCAGGCAGGCAGGCAGGCAGGCAGGCAGGCAGGCAGGCAGGCAGGCAGGCAGGCAGGCAGGCAGGCAGGCAGGCAGGCAGGCAGGCAGGCAGGCAGGCAGGCAGGCAGGCAGGCAGGCAGGCAGGCAGGCAGGCAGGCAGGCAGGCAGGCAGGCAGGCAGGCAGGCAGGCAGGCAGGCAGGCAGGCAGGCAGGCAGGCAGGCAGGCAGGCAGGCAGGCAGGCAGGCAGGCAGGCAGGCAGGCAGGCAGGCAGGCAGGCAGGCAGGCAGGCAGGCAGGCAGGCAGGCAGGCAGGCAGGCAGGCAGGCAGGCAGGCAGGCAGGCAGGCAGGCAGGCAGGCAGGCAGGCAGGCAGGCAGGCAGGCAGGCAGGCAGGCAGGCAGGCAGGCAGGCAGGCAGGCAGGCAGGCAGGCAGGCAGGCAGGCAGGCAGGCAGGCAGGCAGGCAGGCAGGCAGGCAGGCAGGCAGGCAGGCAGGCAGGCAGGCAGGCAGGCAGGCAGGCAGGCAGGCAGGCAGGCAGGCAGGCAGGCAGGCAGGCAGGCAGGCAGGCAGGCAGGCAGGCAGGCAGGCAGGCAGGCAGGCAGGCAGGCAGGCAGGCAGGCAGGCAGGCAGGCAGGCAGGCAGGCAGGCAGGCAGGCAGGCAGGCAGGCAGGCAGGCAGGCAGGCAGGCAGGCAGGCAGGCAGGCAGGCAGGCAGGCAGGCAGGTGAATTTTTAAATCTTTTAAACTCACTGTACATCGAAACATTCAACTTTCCTTTGTTTAACCAAGGTACAGCATCATTACAGCAGTACTAATGTATTCCAGTTGTTTTTTTTTGGGTAAAACTTATTGCAAGGCTGTTTTTTTTAAACTGCAAAAAAAAATTATGAAGTCATATGATTTCTTACCAATCCCTACTTATAAAGTACTGTTGCACTTAATGATAGTTACAGCTTTCAGGTATAGGCTTACACAATTGTCAGCTTTTAACCTGTTTTGCAGACTTGCTTAAAAATTGGTACGTAAGAATAGTTAAAATGGTAATAAGATATTATTTTTGTTCCAATTTTGTTTGTTACAGTTGAGACACCTGCAAAGAACAACACAACAACAGCTGTTGATAGTGATGCTCCATCGTCTGTAGCTCCTTCATCCTTGGGGGCTCCATGTCAAAACAGTCCTATTTCACAGGGTATGTTTAAGTACACAATACTAGCATATACTAGTTGTAGGTATTGTCAAAATTTATACACAAGCAAATAAGTTGGTAATTTACAACAAGTATAAGTCCACTATTGAGAAGTATTATTTTAGAAACAAACTGAAATATACCACTGATTTCTACATGCATATTAAACAACAATCCAGACAAGTGCTACATAATTTCCACCTGTAGGTCTGATGGTATTATTTTACTGTATTATACACTGTATATTACTTTACAAAACATGTATTATTCACCAATGGTTGATATTATACATATTACACCCTAAGTTCATGGTATAGCCACAGTATCACTGAGACATCATTCATCTGGCAGCTGCATGAATATGCTTTTTTTCTGGAGCAAGTATCCTTGTAATAATGTATGCTTGTGAGATAGCTCTTCACCTACAGAACACTTTCTGACATTTATAAATCCCATATAATATGTATAGCTATGTGCCTACACATGTCTGAGTAACTCATTTACAGGTACGCAGCTGCTAATGTCTAGATACAATGAGATTCTTCGGTTGCTACCCACTGATTATATGATGGTACTGGATGTGGTACAGGACCACTTAAATGATGACCAGATCTGTGCAGTGTTGACTAGTACTGACCATGTCACTGCCAATACAAAAATACTGGATTGTTTGATAGAAGATTTGGAATTATTGAATTTGTGTGATGTATTAGAACAAACCGCTGCATTGTTGCCAAATCCTACAAACCTGTTAACTGTTATTTGTGAAATAAGAGCAGGTAATGAGTGATTTTCTGCATTGTTGGTGCAGTGTGTATATATATGTAGGCCATGCTAAATTCTCTTGATATTTACTTAGTGTATTTAACTACATTTACAATCCATGGCCATGCCAGGTGTAAACAAAAGGATGACCTTCTAAAAACTTGGATCAAAAGTTCGTGAAATCAAAGGTGGCAGCCAAGAAATGATACCGTATAATGTTAATAATAATCCACACAAAAGCAGCAAAGCTTTTTAAAAAGGTGTGGCCTTAAAATGCCTGGGTGAAAAAAAAGCTGTAAAATCAAAGGTGACAGCCAAGAAACGGCTGCAATGATATTGATGCATTAAAAAACATTAACATCATTACAGCCATTTCTTGGCTGTCACCTTTGATTTCACAACTTTTTTCAGCCAGACTTTTTAAGGCTGCACCATTTTTCCCAGCTTTGCTGTTTTTGTATGGATTTCACTTCTTTTTGTACCTATAAGGCCCCAAAACCCACCTATGGCTGATTTTGGGGTTTGTCACATTTCTTCTTTCTATGTTCAGACACAATGATGATTATTGAAACATAACTCGATTGCCTTGATCCATTGCATTTTGTGGCGACTTTTGCAAAGTGTGCAAAAAGAAATCGAACCCCACCTACAGCATATGAAGAATAAAACAAAGAAATTAAATTGAAGCTTTGAACGTCCATATCTCACAAATAACTGTTGTGAAATTTGCTATGTGGCCTACCCTAGCTATAATGCAAAAATGGTGTGCTTTAGAGAAGGGACCATGGAACTGTGCATGCAAAAATGCTGTTTTCTTTCCTCCTGTCAATATACTTATGGTGTGGCATGCTGGATTTCTTGGCTGCATGACACACTGCCGTGTGTCTTGATACAATAATGATGACAGTCATCCTTAAAATTGATTATAGCATTAAAGCAATTTCTTGGCTGCCATATTTGATTTTATAAGGTTTTTGAAGGTCATACTTTTTTACAGCTTGGATGCTTTTGCATGGATTTCACTTCTTTTTATATTCCAAAGTCAGTCATAGGCCAGCTTTGGAGCTATTTGACAACTTCTTACTATTTTTGCAATACTCTTAGTAGATATACATAGCTAAACTAGAACTTTTATTTATAAGCTATGTAAAAATTGAACAGTTGACAGCTGCGGCTCAGTGGTTATGGCTTAGATGCTTAAGTGTGGGGGTCCCTAGCTCTGATGCTGGAAAATATATTTAGCCATTCTGTTTAGAAAAGTTTACATTTGCATGGAAATTGTGTTTTTTCCCCATAACGTGGAACACACCATCTTTTTTGGCCGCACAACATACAACTGTGTATCTTGACACTATTGAAGTTAGCAATGAATGTGACTACAGATGCAGTTCCACACTCTGGAAATGTGGAGGAGTCAGAATTTCCATCAAACTTAATTCAAAATGAAGGCAAGTACCTAAGCGTATGTGCTTTCTATTTTTTATTTCATTTCAGATTTTGCCCAACTCAAGGCTCACTATCACATCATACTGAATTTAATGCCTGATGTCTATGAGCTTACAATTGGAAAATTGCAGAGTTATATCGGTGATGATGAGATATGTGACATTTTGTGTAGCAGTAGTTCTGCCGAAGCTAATAAGAAAATTCTCAATTGTTTGATTGCAAGAATAAGACATAAAGAAGAGCTACTTGATCTGTGTGACCAACTAGAACTAATCAATGCATCACATGAAATGATGATTTTAGTAAATACAATAAGAGCAGGTCAGTCTCCTCATGTGCATAAGTACTGGTAATTTGGTATTATGTGACTGGATCTGGAAAAACCCGCCTTAATGCCTATGACAGCAGGTTCAAATTTTTGACACAAACACAAAGCTTTATCGAATTTCACTGTTACAGTCAACCAGAGTTAAGTGGCTTGCATTTACTCACTGCTTTTTCCAGGCTCAGTGACGGGCCATAAAAGCGGTCTGGGGCCTTGATAGAGCCCTGGCCAACCAGGAGGTGGCTGTGTATGGCTGTACAGCTCCATGGTATTGGATAATGACCTGCACTGTAAATTTCCTTTCGTTTTAGCCAGTTTTGAGCCCTGAATGTTAACTTGGCATAATTCATCCCTATATGCCTTCCTCTCTAACTTTTATAAACAGCCTCTTGCCCTCCTTCTGGTCCCCAGCACCCACCCCTTTTAGAGCTCACCTGATACAGTCTATCTCAGTTTTAAAACTATCTAAAATGGCGGGAAACTTAGCTGTTCACTACTTGTTCAGTGGATGATCTGGAACGGTACTTCTATTATGAACTCTTGGTAATAAATAGCTGTAAAGATGTAAAACATGGTATGCATAGCTACAACCATTGGCAAGCTACAACACTGAATATCTAAAACTGGTATTTCTCGATACTTGTAAATGGGCAATAAGACTGGTTTTCCCAGACGCAGTCACATATAGCTACTCAAGTATTCATAAAATACATAAAGTGCACATCTCTCATGCATTATGTTTAGTTGTACAATCACAAAGTTTTACAAAAGCAGGTCCAGATGTAGGGAGACAGGTAACCACCTATCCCACAAGTGTATTGCTACTTTGTTGTCTGAGCATTCAGGACAGACTTGCAGTAGTAGAACATTTCACTGGCTGGGGTGCAAGTTAACTCCACTCAGCAATAATTTGTCTAAGGGATCTAGGTCATCTTACCATCATCTTCATTCTTCTTTTAAGGACTCAGCAGTTGACCTAGTGTGTGTTGTTTTGCAGGTACTTAATGACTGTTTTAATAGTGTCTGACTGTTCTATTAGAGCATGAAAAAATTCTGTTTGCCTTAAATTTGTTTGAGGATTGGGTTGGAATTATCAGGCTTTTATAGATTTACTGATACAAGTCAAATATATACCATCAAAATGAAGCCAAAACTGAGCTAGGCTTAAGGCTAGGTGGGCAGGAGAAGGGACTTAATCCTTTCACTTCTCAATAAGTTAAGATGATTAATAAAAGATCGAGATACTCTATAATAGATCATTCAGCTAACTCTAATAAAACAGTCAGGTACATGTAAGATTGTAATAAAAAAATGAATAATGAGCTTCCTGCGTGCATTGGTTTAGGCTAACTTTCTGATCTGAAACATAAAAATTAATTGGCAATCGGCCTAAAGGTGACTTTCGTCCCGTATGATATTTCTCTGATGGTTTTTAGACACGGCAATTTTAGCTGCACACGTAACTTTAGGGGGAACCCTACTAAACAGTACGGTAACAGTGCTACCATACTGTTTGATAAATGTATAGATCAGATAATTATGTAATCAGCAAATCGCTTATCAGTGCATTACTACATACTGCCAAACTTGTTGAAACATAATACAGTACGGTAGTACTCTTTATTATTTATTAACAATCATGGACGTTTGCACTTTCTCACAAGAATCTACTGACCAGAAATCAGCCTCACAATACTCTTGACAATGCCTTCATGGTGCCTTGGCAGTATTGGTTAGGTATAACAAACCCAAAAGTGCTATCAGTACAACCTGAAACTCTTCCAATCAGATTTTTTCACTGTTTGACAGTACGTCAATTCAGCCCGACAGGTGCCTTTTGGCATACCACAGCATTTATTATGCATGCTTCATGTGTCTCCGTTTATCTTTACTTGTAGTGCAAGGTGTCATTTCACAGTAGCACCTCGATTCCCTACATTTACAATGGAAAGTGTCTGAGTTTTCCATTGTGAAATGGCCGGATTGATCCCATAGGTCCTTCTAATAGTGTAATGTTGCGTATTGGGCTGAACATAGCTGAAAATGAAGCATAATAGCCACTTCACTTTGCTATTTCAGTAATTGATAGTTGGGGCGAGTATTCAGACAAAAACAATACGCCTGGGACCATTCTCTCCTAATGAAGTATGTGTGCATTCATTAGTTGTGATAATAGTGAGACAAACATGACTGTTTGGTCAGACAAATATGTAGTTGACTGGACATACCAGTACACTATATGCACTGCACTTTGCTGGTAGTGCTTCCAAGTAGCCTGGGTGTTGTTTGTCACAGCCACAAAACTGCTATATAGCTACGTTTGTGGGGTTTCAGTACAGCAGAGGGGTTGGCATTGGTATACATGTATTTGTAGTGCCTACCTTGGCTTGCAAGAATGTAAAGTAGCATTTCCTAGCAACCAACACTGGTAGTAGAATAAACAGTCATACAGAGCTCAGACAGTATGCTTTCCCTTACACTTTGAAAGGTCACGATGTCCTGCCAAGTCCATTTATGGTCAGAAAATGGGAAATTTGTCAGGAATTTGTCTTGTTGTCTAACCATTATCATAAGCCCTGCATGCACTACAGCTGCTGCTGTTGTAGTTGGCAAAAAGCCACATCTCAGGCTAAAGCAATGTCATACAGTGAAGAAATCAAGGCCATAGCATATTACCTGTGTTCAAGTCATGTTTAGCTTAGGGCTAGGCACCAGCCTATTATGCTTTTAATTTTGCCTATTATGCTATGCTGCAGTGCTCAAAATTTTTGCCTATTATGCTCATAATTATGCTTAATTTTTTCTGCAGTTCCCATGTTCTGATACTTTCTAATGGATAATGACGAACTTTTGCTTATGAACAGCTGGTTAAGTGTAAAAGTTAACACTAGTCTTGTTGTGCGTTAAGAATTTGGCTGCATTGTGAACTATTATAATAGTCATGTCAAATAACTATACTCCACTGTGGCATCAACTGTTCTGTCCACCTTTTTCAGTGGCATGCATTTTGCTTACAGTATGACATAATTATTCTGCCTATTATGCTAGCATTATGCTTGATGCTTTCAGGCACCTATTATGTTCAAAATTTTGCCAGCATAATAGGCTGGTGCCTACTTAGGGCATTAGTCAGTTAGTCACTTCCATCAAATAAAAAAATGTATAAAAGTTCATATAAATTTGTTGGATTGGTATGGGGTTGCTCTGAAAGCATTTTTGGGCTTGATTATGCCTGTAAATTTGGTGTGAAAAAAGGTGAGGCTGGTTTTTTGATGACATATTATATATATATTGGGCCAATATTCACAATCCCTACTATACAGTACTATCTGTACTGTGTGATAAGTAAACTTATTATTGATGTTTTGGCACATTCATGTATATGTATCATTAAACAGGTGCGCAAGAATCAGTGGCATTGGCAAGACCCTCTGCAACAACCCAGCCTGTTTTGAATGGTCCCAGTGTAGATGTTTCTTCCACTACTGATGATTGCTCAACACCAGCTGGTTCATCTGTCACTAATACACTGACTGAGTCACTGGTAGAAGTCACAGCACCTACACGGCCACAGCAAAATCTAAGTAATGAAGAACTTAGTTTTGCATTTGAGCATGCGTGTTGTCTTGATGGACCTTGTTTTACATATTTAATATTTGGTTATAATTATGTTCATGGTACATAGTCAGACATAATACCCATCACAAGCAAGTAAATATTTATGTGTATTAACATGAATAAATAGTTATGTTTCATTTTGTTTCATTTAGCAAGAGCACAATTGGAAGAAAAGCTAAAGTATGATCAGAGAAGGCTACAAGAAGGTCTGTTTTTTTTTTAAAATTACGTCACAATTCTGAGGTTTAAGAATTTAGAAGTGTTGCCACTTCCTACTAAACCCAGCACTTTCTATGTATCCTTGGAATATTGGCGGGGGGGCATGCCTAGTCAATGCTTGTATATAACAGAAGATTGAGATGCTCTCATAGAGTAGTCAACCACTCTATAGTTGGTATGCATTCACCGGGCGTCTGGATTCAGTGGAATGGAATGGTGGACTGGAATGGTGGAATGGACTGGTGGAATGGACTGGAATGGTGGACTGGAATGGAATGGTGGAATGGAACGGTAATTTGGTAATTTCAATTGGTGGTGACCTCTTTATATAGACCACCTTCTAACAAAGACCACCTCTTTATATAGACCGTTTACTTTAATGTTTAAAATGCTACTATCTTGTTGTTTTAGAGTGTATCCCCATAGAATGGTCTTATTGATCAGTTGTGTACCACATGCCTAGAAAAGTCAGAGTGATATCTGATTTGTAATACAGCAATATACCCCATGCAAAAACAGTTTGAGTATATACAAGTGACGTCCCCATCAAACTAAAAGTAACTGACAACTAAAGGAGCTATCATTTGGGTGAGGCCAAGAAATACTGACAAATAACTTACTGTAATTTTTAAAAATTTGGTCCTTTATCATTGACTCGTACAGTCTTGCTGCATTCCTAATTGATTCCCTGTAACTCTAATTGGCTAGTAATTTAGCTGCCTTTTTTCTCCTCTACAATGCCGGACTATTGAGAAAGGTACCAATTTACTAGCCTATTAGATATACAGGGAATTAATTAGGAATACAGTCAGACTGCACAAGTCAATGATAAAAGACCAAGATTATTGTAAATTATACTTTGTTGCCAGTATATATTAACATTCATTTCGAAATATTAGCTCCTTTAGTTGCCAGTTGCTTTTAGTTTCGTGGACACATATTTTTTTGTATAGCCAAGCTGTTTTTGTATGGGGTATATCAAGACACACGGTAGTGTGTCGTGCGGCCAAGAAAGCCGGCGACCACACCGTGAGTATATTTACAGGAAGAAAGAAAACAGCTTTTTCACGCATGCATAGCTCCATGGCCTCTTCTCCAAAGCACACTATTTTTGCATTATAGCTGTCCCCCAGGTAGGGTACGCCACACAGCAAATTAGATTAAATTCGCAACAGCCATTTGCGAGATATGGGCGTCCAAAATTTCGTTTTAATTTCTTCATTTTTTTCTTCTTATGCCGTACGGGGGGCTACGGGGGCTTCGATTTCTTTTCGCACACTTTGCAAAAATTGCTATAAAATGCAAACATGTAACTCGATTGCCTCGATCTTTGGCACAAATTAAGAACGTGTAACGGTGGATTCACGTACCAAGTTTGTTGTAAGTCTGAGTAGTATTCAAGGAGTTATGGACGTTTATTCACGTAAAAACAGATCAAACTTCTGTCACGGCTACAGGATAAACCAAGCATAGAAATAACTTGAAAATTGGTGTGTAGATAGGCTGATCATCGTAGCAGTGCCTTTTGATAGTTTGAATAGCAATAGAGTTACAGCGACAAAGTTATAAAGCAAAAACTAAGCAAGTGTAAAATCGCGGGATCGAGATACTCTAATAGAGCAGTCACCACGAGGTAAAAAAGGTGTGCAGAAAGTGTCAAAAAAAACAACTTACCAGAGTTCGAACCAGGGACCTCCATACCTAACACCTCCATCCTTAACCACTGAACCACTGCTACCTTGACTGATCACCTTACTTAATTTCTGCTTTATAAATGAAATTTCTAGTTGAAATCTGCTTATAGTCAAACGTTTGTAATTTCATAGATCTACCAATAGAAGTTCTAGACTGTTCTAGAACATTCTATGTATGTTCTATTAGAAGTCTTCAAAAAAATGTGCACTCTATTAGAGTATTACAATAATATCAAATATTGAATTAAATCATGCAATGAAATACATTTATAAGTCTGTCTTCAATAATCATCATTGTATCTACATAGAAAAGAAGAAATGTGAGTAAAGACAAACCTCAAAGTCAGCCATAGGCTGGTTTTGGGGCCTTGTAAAGTACAAAAAGGAGTGAAATCCACACAAAAACAGCCAAGCTGTGAAAAATGGTGCGGCCTTAAAAAGCCGTGTGAAAAAAGTTGTGAAATCAAAGGTGGCGGCCAAGAAATGGCTGCAATGATGTTAATGCTAAAAATTTTAATAATGGCTGTGTGCATTGTTAAAATTTATTAGCATTAACATCATTGCAGCCATTTCTTGGCCGCCACCTTTGATTTCACAGCTTTTTTCACCCAGGCTTTTTAAGGCCGCACCATTTTTTCACAGCTTGGCTGTTTTTGTGTGGATAGCTATTACTGTATCATAAATCAGATATCACTGGCTTTACTAGACATAACATGTGGCACACAATTCATCAATAAGACTGTCTTATAGGGCTCTAAAACAACAATTCAGATATTAAAGTAAAGCGGTCTTTGTAAAGAGGTGGTCTTTGTTAGAAGGTGGTCTTTTTAAAGAGGTGATCACTAATTGAAATTACCTAAGTACCGTTCCATTCCACTATTCCATTCCACCATTCCATTCCACCATTCCATTCCATTCCACCATTCCAGTCCACCATTCCAGTCCACCATTCCATTCCACTGAATCCAAATGCCCACATTCACCTGAGCCCCTGCCAAAAACAGTAATATCAAAGAGGTGAACATATGTTCACTCCCAATGGTTTTGTACTGGAACAAGCATGTTTTCATGTTGTAAACATGTTTGCACACCTGAATCGTCCATACTAAATGTATGAGATACTTTTAATTACTTGATCTTGCCAGTATCAAAGCACTTTTTTGACTATCAGTTCCAGCATTTAAAGAGCTTCATAGCGCTACCAAATGTTTGGGCAGCTGGCCCATGTAACAAGAGTTATTCACAAGAAACGAGGGCTCAGGTGAACGCTATGTTAGAACAATCACATTTTCTGTCCTTGTACAGTATAATATTCACTGCCAAAGTTCCCTCACACTTCCCCTATTCAATGAACTGATTACCCCTCCCCACAATAGGCTGAAGATTTTGTGATATACTGATCATGGCAAGGTTACTTTCTATACAACCAATTCCAGCATTCTATATACGTATATACTAATTCAATAAAAGCTTTCAATGGGAGACCCACTGGTGCTACATGGGCAAATATTATTTTTGAAATGCATACATGAATTTAAGATTCCTATGTTAACTTACAAAACTATGAATCAACATTTGCCACAATTGTAAGTTTGTTTCATGTCATCTTTCGGAGTGCACTCAATCCTGCTTACACCACTATTATTACATGACTTTCTAGCTATGTATATGCATGCTATAGTCAGGTCCACTATGTCAAAAAATACACTTTTGCTCAAAGTTTATGGGGATTAGCAAACCAATACATTTTTGGAAAACTTAGAGCATGAAGAATCTGAAAATCAATGTTTACATTTGCACAGTTTCCTGCAAGGTCAGCATTTTTTAATTTCAAAGTGACAGCTAATATAATAAGAGAATTCGAATATATCAAGTTTAATTTGATACAAAAGTTTAATAAATGAATTCAGATTCTCTGGCAATATTTTTATACCTCTATTCATTAGAGGTGAGACAGTTAATCATGAATAATATGAACATTTTTACAAAGGGAATAGAAGAACTCTTATTATACTGCAATAATTCAGGATAGTGAAAAGAATCAACTAATATTCTGGATTGATTGGAGTATAACTGGTACAAAGTACTAGTGCAAAGTATAACATCATTAACATGACTTCTACTAAAACAGACTTCTACTAAAACAGTTCAAACCTAAAAAAAAGCTGAAATTTTAGATACTCTAATAAAGCAGTCATTTAAAAGCGGTCAACTTTTGAGCCCATTTTTTGCTAATGTGCTTACGTATATTTAACATAATTAGCACTAGATAAACTTTGAAAGAATTTTCATTTTAAAGTATAGTAATTGGAATTAGTCTCCCCTATAAGGCAAGTTTTCCTTTTTACATAAACAATTGGCAACAATGATGATCACCAAGAGCAATTTTATGCACCAGATAGGCATCCACCAACAAGTTAAATTGACACACAATCTTGAAAATTAGTATCCACTGTTACCTAATTGTTAATCCAATGAAAATTTGCTTTCCAGTGACAGAATGATTGCATATCACAAATCTTTAAATAATCCAAATATTGCCATCGTTGATGGAGTGATTCTTAGCCAGAAAATGACAAAAATAAAAAAGGACATTTGTCACAGTAATAAAAGATGTAGCCAAGATACTTCTAATGACAGGCTTACAAGTAACTGCTCCATGCTAAAATGCTAGTGCTATTGCAACGATTTACCTTGCACAAAACTGTGTTTGTGTGGTACAGATGTACAAGTGATGAAAATTTAAACATACAAGTAGAAGAGAAAACAAAGTTAAAGTTGGATTAGGGATCAAAAAAGTAAAGAACTAAAACAAGGGAATTGCTAAGGAGTTATGAAAGAAGATGGGTTGCCTATGCATCTGCAGATATACTAGTGGACATTTAATCCCTATATGCTTCATTCAGTATATAACCATGACTGAATTAGCTGCAAATAGGCAACCTCTCTTGTTGTATAGCTGAAAATGAAGCATAATGGCTACCTCCCTTTTTGCTACATAATTGATAGTTGGGGCATGCGTTTAGACATATGGTTTTTCAAGTGCCCTTCTTCCTTTTAATGCAGTCTATGCACGGGTTCACCAGTCATAATTATGTTACAATAACAGTCCTACATTTAATTCCTATATTTCAGTCTAATACAGTATGCTTTTCCCATTACACAGCATTGCAAACAAAGAACAGCGTGAGAAGTGTCTCAACTATCAATCATATTGCTATGGAAAATACTGGCAATAAGCTATAGCATGAATTGACACCTTGCATTGTCAGCGAAAAGAACTGGAACAGAAAAGAAGACAAAGGCAACCCCATGATGCATGTATTGTATGTCTGCGGTTGGCAAAATCAAGCCCATATGTCAAGTTATGCTTGGCTGTCAGTCAGTCAGTGTAAAATTCTGTTGAATGTAAAGTTTTTAAAATGCAATAGAAACTTGTTGGAAGAGATTGGGATTAGTCTGAAGACAGTTTTGAGCTTGGCTGTGCCTAACCAATGCTGCCAAGCTGTTATGAAGGGAAATTGAGACTGGTTTTAGGGTGATATTTTGAACTGGAAATGCTCAATTCTGCATGATCCCTAATATATAGTACTATCGTACTGTAAATGCATTGACAATGACAGAACTGATGGTTGTTAGGTTCATATCTTTGAAGTAACTGTATTAGATATAATACATGTATGTGTATGTATGTACATAGTTGTGATGTCTTCATACATACAGTAGCTATATCCTACATCTCAATGTCAATAATTTACTTTGTTTCATGCAATAACTATCTGCCAAATAAATTGCTTTTAAGTTTCTTAGCAATTTAGAGCCTATTAATGGATTCTGTATGGGTGTGAGAACATAGAAATAGTGTTTGTTGCAATTCTCTGTCAATAAGAGGCTGATGTGTGGAGAAATTTTCACCATATGGACTGCTATTTTCAACCTGCTAATTGACTAACATGTAGGTATCTGTATAAATGTAAGCATTGATTTTCACTGGTCTCCATGCTCTAAGCTTTCTAATAATAATTATGTAGGCCCATAAATTTTGAGCAAAGTTATCTTTTACATAATAATGCATGCCACCAACTGGTGCAAAAGTGCTCTTGGATCTGGTCGGGGTGAAATCATAGTTGCCAGTTGTTAATTAACAAAGTTGCCTTTTAAGAGAGAATATTTTATGCAAATTATATACAGTTATTCTTTCAAACCTAGTATTAGCTAATCTCCTAAAATTACACCTAACATAAGCATACTAGCTAGGATTTTCACAAAAGCGACTGCTACATTAAGAAATATGGACTCACAGTTGACTACTTTATTAGAGTATCTGACTGTTCTATTAGAGTAACACAATCTTTTCAATCTGCTGTTTTTAGGCTTGAACTGTTTCAGTGGAAGCCAAATGTATACTTTGCACCAGTTATACATAGATCTCATCCAATTAATCTGGAATATTCCTCAGTTCTTTTCCTAAAAATTATTCTTGGGTTATTGTAGCATAATGGACGCTCTTCTATTCTGTTTGTAAAAACTTCTAATTAATTATCACCTCTAATGAATAGAGATGTAAAAATGTCACCAGAGAATTTGTTGAGTTCAGTAATGAACTTTTATGTCAAATTAAAATTGAATTTCTTACTTTATTGGCTACCATTTTGAAATTTAAAAATGCTGACCTTGCAGGAATCTGTGCAAATGTAAACATTGATTTTCAGATTATCCATGCTGTAAGCTTTCCAAAAATATATAGGTTTGCTAATCCCCATAAAATTTTAACAAAAGTACATAGTAAACCTGACTACTACTGGGACAGGAATTGTAATGAATTTAAGTGTTTTTAGACAAAATCAATGGGTTGATGGTTAGGGCTAATTAGTGTTAGCTATAGTACAATTATAATCACCCATGATCACAAAATTGTAATTAATTAACATCAACACCATGTTATTATTTTCTTCATTATTTTTTACGTTCAAGAATGTAGCTAACATTGGTGTTGTTTAGGGTTCAAGTATATGCAGCCCCCTCCAAAGCCATCCAATTGTGTTGATCGTCAGAAGCTGTTAGATGAAGTTGCTACTAAACTCTGTCAAGCGACGAATGATCCTAATGAATATGGGACAACCTTGACAATTAGTGGTGCTGGTGGGTTTGGTAAAACCACCACAGCAGTCTTGCTGTGCTACCATCCAGCTGTGAAAGAACAATTCACTGATGGTTTTATCTTTGTTGAGCTTGGTCCACAAGCTACAGACCCTAGTATTAAGCTTAGTCGCTTGTATCATTTGCTGACTGGTAAAAATATAGGACAAGGTGATACCGATCATACTGAACAAGAAATGAAACAGCTTACGAGTACCTACCATCATAACCTTCTGGTGATAATCGATGATGTGTGGAATGTTGAAGATGCGGAACCTCTTATAAGGGCTTTTTCCAACTGCAAGATTGTGCTAACAACAAGAATGAAAAATGTTGAGCAATACATACCAACAATAGAATCAGTGGCCATTGGTCCCATGATGAAAAGTGAAGCTGTTTCTCTTCTTACCAACAAGGTCATTGACATTAGTCAGCTACCACAAGAAGACATCATGCTACTGGAAGAACTGGCTGAAGATATGCATTTGTGGCCACTGCTTCTGTCTCTTCTCAGAGGACAATTGTTTCATGGCATAAAACATCGTCGCCTATCACTTCATGATGCAATAGAAAACTTACAAAATAGATTGCATCAAAAGGGCTTAACTGCTTTTGATAAAAATGTTATAGAAAGTGTAAGCAAAAGCCGTAAATTAGCAGTGAAGGCTTGCATTGAAACTTCCTTGGAATTGCTAACAAAAGTACTGTCAGATAAAGTCAAAACATTGATACTATGGACCGGAATTGGAACTTCTTTGGTAACATCAGTGCTGCATCGTTTATGGAATGTTTCTGAGCAAGAAGCTGAAGAAACTGTGGAGACACTTTGGGCTTATGGTCTAATCCAGTACAGCCACTCTGTACTATTCTCTAGCAGCAACTCCATCCATCATGTGGAGGTGCACACCGTCATTAGCCAGTACATAAATGATTCTATGGAGAGCAAAGAAGCATTTTTGCTTTCACCTTACAGTAAATTGAATATCGTGCAATCAGTTAAACATGGGTTGACATTGGCTTTTCGACGTTCGCAAGGTGTAGGCAACCCACTGTTACTACCATGTGCAGATTACTTAAAATACACACTTGGTGAAATAGAGAATGTTGTGTTACCTTACTATCTCAAGGCTATAACTATGCAGACAACTACAGATCCTCACAATGTTATTCTGATATTGCAGCAAGTGCAAAAGGCTTTAATGTCATCACCATATACCATGAATCTGCTGTCAATTGTGGGAGTAGAAAACAACTCTCTCATAGATGAATGCAAATGTACCCTCAAAGATGCATACAAACTTTGCAGGAAATTGAATCAAGAAGTTGAGCGGATTTTTCACACCAAGAAGTATATTGAAATAACTGAAGTTATAAAAAAATTCATCAAATATTATCCAATGTGTAATATTGCACAAAAGGCTGTTGCTCTGGTTCATAAAATCTTAGTATATGTTGATAGCACACATTTTAAAATTTGGTGTGAACAATTGCAACTTTTGACTCCTGGTTACCATCGTATAATCGCTCTAATGTTGCCTCAAGTTAAAGTGCACCTCAAGGCACATGGAAAAATAAATAGTGCAATTTTAAGTAGATTGTCTGACATTGAAAGAACTTATAGGTACTTAACAGCTGGTCAGTATGATGAAGATATCAAATTGGTGGACACTGAATATCTCATTAAACTTCAAGAAGTTGCTCCAATGTTTGTTAGCCAAAAGATTGCACAGCGATAACATGTTTTGGTGTTTACATATTTATTGTGTTTGCACATGAATGCCTGCACCAATAGAATGGCTTCTAATCATTCAGCTTGATTTTTTACTGCTATAAATGTACAAAGTAGAATACTATTGTAGTGCACAATTGATTTATTTTTGCTGGTAATTGAATTTTGTATGTGTGTGCAACCTAATCATTTTATGCTGCTGCCACTGTTGTTTTTACTGATGATACTTGCAGTAATGCAATTTATCCTTGCACAACATTTAATTAGCCAAAATTTGATCAAATCTGTTAGAGTATTAGTGCTGCTAAGTAAATCAATTAGTGTCATGCAACCCTTTATTATTTATGCATGCTCACAATCATGTCTACTACAACATTTATAATGATAGGCAAGTAATATACGTAATGGAATCCTGGCTTAATTTCATCTAGAAATTTATTGCTTATAGAGGATGCCAACTACTAGTTTGTTGATTGTATTTAAGGATATCTCATGAGATTGCAAAGTTTTAATGGGGGAAGTTTTGACAAATTTGCTTACAGTGTGTCAGTGAAAATTAGTGGTATTTTGTAAATTAAAAGATGGCCAAAAACGTTCTCATCAAACTACTTGGTCATCTTTTTTGTCAATTATTTGTGCCATATGATATGTTTTAATGGGTGTGTTTATCTGTCTGTACATAAATATTGTATTGTGGAAGTGACGTCAGAATTTAGTATAACAGTGATGACTGGAAAGGCAGTACGATGCTAATTGACTCTACATCAAGAAATAATTAAGGGAACTATTAACATGTAGTTCTGCAGAAGCTCTTTTGATATCTGGTGCTTTTATATAACTGTTGGGAGTACCACACAGAGAGGGTGCACAATATAGTCTAACACTCTGGCAGGAAGAACAGCTTTCCCACAGGTTATAAACAATTGAATTTGTGGATTATGACAAGAAGTAACAATGTTTAATGAGCAGGGAACTGTTACTAGTAGATCTAACTATAGCTAAGCATGTGAATGAATTCTTCTGTTTGACTAAAAGTACCTTTGTCTTTACGTATTTTCTCTTAACCATTGTTTGCACACACCACACAACACCTGGTATATTGATTAGTTTTCCAAAGATACCCATATCTATGAAATAATATTTTAAAAGTTAAAACATGGGAATAGAGAATGCTGAAAAAAGTAAAGAAACATGGACTCAATGGATATGGTAGAAACTAAGGAAAAAACAAAGTTTCTCCATAAATCAGGGGCAGAAAAGTACTGAGAATGCTTCTATATAAATGTTTATTGGAGTCCAAATAGATCTCTGTGTGTTTAACATGCAGGCTTGCTTGACTATTGTTTCTTTACTTTTTTTTGAGGCTATCATACTCCAAAATTTGAGCATTATGCTTTTGAGCAGTGCTCAAAAAATCATCTATTATTATGCTTTTGAGAATTGCCTGTGGTTATAAATATAGGGTTTCCAAATGAACATGTTAACATGAATAGATTGGATATTTATTAACACATATTAACACATTGGTTATTCTTGCAGAAGCTAAATCAGAAGATCAATGGCAAAGTGAACCTACAAGAAGCAAATTTGCTTGAGAATGTGTTATCATTATAATATGCATTTAAAAATAGGTCATGGACGTAAAGAAAGACATAGAAAGGAAAGTTATGTAGTTTTTAATTTAACTTTTTATCCCCCAAAAGTACTTACATTTTGCTCTAGCCCTGTGGAAAAAATAATAATAATGATAATAAGAAGACTGATGTAACTATAATTTTAAAAATTAAACCATGCAAATAGAGATCCATTGAAAAAAGTAAAAAACAAGAGTCAAACAAGCCTGCATGTTAATCACACAGCGATCTCTATTTGGACTTGTTAGAAACTAAGGAAAAAAACAGTAGCTAGTTTCTCCATAATTCAAAGGCAGATAAGTACTGAGAATGCTTCTGTATAAATGTTTATTTGAGTCCAAACAGAGATCACTGTATGATTAACATTCTGGCTTGTTTGACTCTTGTTTCTTTACTTTTTTCAGTGATCTCTAGCTATTCATTTTTTAAATTATTTTTACACTACTGAGTTTGTTTAGCTATTTTTTATAAATCCATTTATGGATAGCTAACATGATAATAAGAGTTGCTAATATTACATATAGTAGTACTAAACATGTATATCAACATGTGTAGTAGCTGTTAAGTAGTCAGCTAATATTATAAGAGTTTGCAAAACCAGTGTATTGTTTCATTACTATTGAATGCACTTTGTACTATTACAGCTTTGACATATCCCATGCTGTTGTCAGCAATAGTATGGCTTCTAATTTGTGCAGCTATGTGATCACAATAAGTCAAGTACACAGTGGTACACAACAACATTGTTGCTCTGGTATGAACCTAATATATTAGGTTAAATATAGGTAATGATGTAAGATTTCCAAATGAACTTGTTAACATAAATATATTGGATACTTATTAACACAATTAACACATTGGTTATCCTTGCAGAATAGAAGATCAATGGCAAAGTGAACCTACAAGAAGCAAATTTGCTTGAGAATGTGTTATCATCGTAATATTATATGCATAGGCCATGGACGTGAAGAAAGACATAGGAAGGAAAGTTATGCAATTTTTATCCCAAAAAGTACTCAAATTTTGCTCTAGCCCAGTGGAAAAAATAATAACAATAATAATAATAATAATAAGAAGAAGAAGATGAACAAAATGACATATTTCAGAAATTTAACTGAAAAGTACTTTTGTTCATTCCTTTTGACTTCATATTTTCCAGTGGACCTAAACTTCTTCCAAATTAACTTCTAATGCTTCTTTTGTGGTTGGGGAGCTTCCTAAGGTAGTGTTTAGGTGTATGCTCTACTAGGATTTTGGCCAAAAACATAGGCGACCTCTATCATGAACCACTACCATGTTTCATGATAAACAAAATGACATTTAAAAAATACTTTTATAGGTTCCTTTTGACTTCATAGTTTTTCCAGTAGACCTATACTACTTCCAAATTAACTTCTAAGGCTTCTTTTGCATTTGGGGGAGCTTCCTAAGGTGGTGTTTAGGTGTGTGTTCTATTAGGATTTTGGTAAAAACATAGGCGATCTCTATTATGAACCACTACCGTGGTTCATGATAATAATGATCATGATACATGTTTTAATCACAGCATGCTTTGGCTGTTAAGGTCACATTCATGTATGCAATCATGAACTATCTAATCATTTACAGATGGTTTTCCTTCTGTGATTAGTGTACATGGGCTGGTCATTTAAACATGTTGCAGTATATCTATCAATCTGTACTACGTATTATATTGTGAAGCAGTAAAGCTGTTGACTCTGGTTCAATGGTAGACTCTTACATACCTCAAATCTTACCTTCCTATTTAATAGTTTTTCTGACATTTACTAAAGCTATACCCTGGTACGTACATCATTTATACATGTGCAGTAATGAGGCAATCATAATATTATTCTAGGTAAACTTAAGTTGACATGCTGCATATATATGCTACTCCACCTGTGGAAGAACTAGTAATCTTTCTTATAGTGTGCAATTGGTGGGAGTAAATAAATTTGAAACTTCTTGCTTGAAATTAATTTGATATCTTTTACAGGAGAATACAAAACTTTGTGATCCTTGTTATTGGTACAATATATACCAATAACAAGGATTATGTTAATCTCATATTATTTTTCTTCAGTGGTAATGTTAATTCAAAAGAAGTCTCCCTATTTACCTGTACATGTATTGATGAAGTGCAGCTCAAGCTGTTTACTTTGTTATTATTATTATCCTGACAATAACAGTAATATACTTAAATAAAATTGAAACACCAAATTCACTGCAAGAAGTTATCTTGAATAAAAACTAAACTAAAGTAGCTATTGTATGAAGTGTTCGATTATGTACATCTATTCTTTCAGTTGTAATTTCATGTTTATGATGTGTATATTATGTGTGCTGTTTTGTTGATAAAATTAATGTGTATGTATAGCAATGGAGAAATAACAATTCAGGGTTGAATACAGTCAGCACAGCCATATACATACAGCATTTCACTGAATCAATATCACATTGCATATAGTGTATATACGTATAGTACTTGTGTAACTAATAGAACAACACAACACTGAACTAGATATTTTATATTATATGTACAGCCATGTACAATGTGATTTTGTTGCCACATTTCATGTTGCTATTTATTGTGATGTCACTGTTACAAGTAGCTACTTCTACTCTCTACTATGTGAGACCGGATTCTGAGCATCATGGAGGTAATAATACATTGCAATATTACCAACACACTGGAAAGTTATCTTCTAATACACAACTACATTTTGCACCAGGATTATTTAAACTGAGGACACCACTAATCATCAGCAATGTCAGCAATTTTTCTCTGATTGGCAGCTCAAATGGTCAGACAACCATATCCTGCAACAACAGGAAGGCTGGTGTTTTAATAACTAATAGCGATACCATCGAAATAAAGAATATGGCAATTAAATATTGTGGATTTAAATTTAACACGTTTTACAAATGGAATTCAAGAATCATAACAAGCAATTTAATGACTGTAATGTGCAGAAACCTTTTCATTCAGAATTCAACATTTTATTCCAAATTTAAGTTTGGTCTGTCAATCCATGATCCCATTGGGTGTTCAAAGTTACTTCAAGTTAGTTCAAATGCAATTTTAATTGATATCCACTCTGTAACTGAAGATATTGATCAAGACACACGGTAGTGTGTCGTGCGGCCCAAGAAGCCGGCGCGCCACACCCGTGAGTATATTGACAGGAAGAACGAAAACGTCATTTTCACACCTTTGTATCTCAGTGATCACTTATCCGATTAGAACCAAATTTGTTAGACAGTTTCCCGCCAGCCAGGGGAGGCTACATTCCAAATTTGAAGGAAATCGCTCCAGCCATTTCCGAGATACGAACTGCCAAAGTTTCGTTTTTTTTTCTTCGTTTTTTTTCTTCTTCGTCTTTTCGCACACTTGCAAAAATTGCTATAACAAGCAAACGCGTACTCCGATCGCCTTGAAATTTGGCACACAGAAAGGGAGTCCAAAGGCGAATCCTAGCATCAAATTTGGTACAAATCCGATGAATGGTTCAGGAGTTATGACCAATTATTCGCGTAAAACAAGATTGATTTGTTGTCACGCCTACAGGGTAAACCGCTTCATGGAATGAGTTGAAAATTGCTATGTAGATGGAGTAACCATCGTAGGAGTGCCTTTTGGTGGTTTGAAAGGAATCGAGATAAAGACCATGGAGATATGACACAAAACCCAACCTGTGTCACAATTACGCGATCGATTTTTATGAATAAAAAAGTATTAGTTTTCACGCCTACTAGGCAAACCGCTTAGAGCAATGAGCTGAAAATCGGTGTATAGCTGGAATAATCTTCATAGAAAGTCCTTGCAGTAGTACAGAAGAATCGGATTACAAACCACTGAGTTATGATTCTAAAGCCAACTCCGTGTAGCAAATGCGAGATCGAGATACTCTAATAGAACAGTCACCCTAATAGAGCATTCGGCTAATTTATTTACTCCATTATAGAATTTTATTACATCACAAGTTATTCTGTAGGGAGTTCAGCTGCAAACAGTTAATCTTATAGACAGTTCAGCAAGAAGCAAGTCACCATGTGAAGAGTTAAGCAAATATATCACTATAGAGATTCAGAACATTACAAGTCACACTGAAGAAAGTTCAGCTATAAACAAGTCATGCACCCTGTAGAGAATTCAGCTACAATTAAGTCACTCTCTAGAGAATTCAGCTACACAGAATTCAGCTACACAGAATTCAGCTACACACAAGTCACTGTGGAGAGAGTTCAGCTACAAACAAATTACCCTGTAGATAGATCAGCTACAAATAAAACACTTTGCAGAGTGTTCAGCTACAACAAATCAACCTTTAGAGTGATCAGCAATGAACAAATCAACACAAATCTACCTGTAGAGAGATAAACTAGAAACAAATCACCCTGTAGAGAGTTCAGCTACAAAAAATTACTCTGTAGAGACATCAACTAGAAACTAGACACAATGTAAGGAGTTCAGCTACAAGCAATCACCCTGTAGAGAGTTCAGCTAAAACAAATCAACCTGCAGAGAGATCAGCTACAAACAAATCACCTTATAGACAGTTCAGCTACAAACAAATTACCCTGTAGAGAGATCGGCTACAAACAAATCAACCTGCAGAGAGATCAGCTACACACAAATCAACTTGTAGAGAGATCAGCTACAAGCAAATCACCTTGTAGAGAGTTCAGCTACAAATAAACCAACCTGTAGAGTGATCAGCTAGAAACAAATCACCCTGAAGAGAGGTCAGCTACAAAAAATCATCTTGTAGAGAGATCAACTACAAATAAAACACTTTGCAGAGAGTTCAGCTACAAACAAATCAACCTTTAGAGCGATCAGCAGCAAACAAATCAACCTGTAGAGAGATCATCTAGAAACAAATCAACCTGCAGAGAGATCAGCTACAAACAAATCAGCTTGTAGAGAGATCAGTTACACACAAATCAACCTGTAGAGAGATAAGCTAGAAACAAATCACCCTGCAGAGAGTTCAGCTACAAGCAAAACACCCTGTAGAGAGTACAGCAACAAAGAAACCACCATGTAGAGAGTTCAGCTGCAAACAAATCACCTTATAGAGAGTTAAGCTACAAACAAATTACTCTGTAGAGAGATCGGCTACAAACAAATCAACCTGTAGAGAGATCAGCTAGAAACTAGACACAATGTAAGGAGTTCAGCTACAAGTAAATCAGCCTGTAGAGAGTTCAGCTAAAACAAATCAACCTGCAGAGAGATCAGCTACAAACAAATCACCTTATAGACAGTTCAGCTACAAACAAATTACCCTGTAGAGAGATCGGCTACAAATTAATCAACCTGCAGAGAGATCAGCTACACTTAAATCAACTTGTAGAGAGATTAACTACAAACAAATCACCCTGTAGAGAGATCAGCTAGAAACTAGACAGAATGTAAACAGTTCAGCTACAAGCAAATCACCGTTTAGTGAGTTCAGCTACAAACAAATCAACCTGCAGTGAGATCACCTACAAAAAAGCACATTGTACAGAGTTCAGCTACAAACAAATTACCCTGTAGAGAGATCGGCTACAAACAAATCAACCTGTAGAAAGATCAGCTACACACAAATCAACTTGTAGAGAGATCAGCTACAAGCAAATCACCTTGTAGAGAGTTCAGCTACAAATAAACCAACCTGTAGAGTGATCAGCTAGAAACAAATCACCCTGAAGAGAGGTCAGCTACAAAAAATCATCTTGTAGAGAGATCAACTACAAATAAAACACTTTGCAGAGAGTTCAGCTACAAACAAATCAACCTTTAGAGCGATCAGCAGCAAACAAATCAACCTGTAGAGAGATCATCTAGAAACAAATCAACCTGCAGAGAGATCAGCTACAAACAAATCAGCTTGTAGAGAGATCAGTTACACACAAATCAACCTGTAGAGAGATAAGCTAGAAACAAATCACCCTGCAGAGAGTTCAGCTACAAGCAAAACACCCTGTAGAGAGTACAGCAACAAAGAAACCACCATGTAGAGAGTTCAGCTGCAAACAAATCACCTTATAGAGAGTTAAGCTACAAACAAATTACTCTGTAGAGAGATCGGCTACAAACAAATCAACCTGTAGAGAGATCAGCTAGAAACTAGACACAATGTAAGGAGTTCAGCTACAAGTAAATCAGCCTGTAGAGAGTTCAGCTAAAACAAATCAACCTGCAGAGAGATCAGCTACAAACAAATCACCTTATAGACAGTTCAGCTACAAACAAATTACCCTGTAGAGAGATCGGCTACAAATTAATCAACCTGCAGAGAGATCAGCTACACTTAAATCAACTTGTAGAGAGATTAACTACAAACAAATCACCCTGTAGAGAGATCAGCTAGAAACTAGACAGAATGTAAACAGTTCAGCTACAAGCAAATCACCGTTTAGTGAGTTCAGCTACAAACAAATCAACCTGCAGTGAGATCACCTACAAAAAAGCACATTGTACAGAGTTCAGCTACAAACAAATTACCCTGTAGAGAGATCGGCTACAAACAAATCAACCTGTAGAAAGATCAGCTACACACAAATCAACTTGTAGAGAGATCAGCTACAAACAAATCACCCTGTAGAGAGATCAGCTACAAACAAATCACCCTGTAGAGAGATCAGCTAGAAACTAGACACAATGCAAGGAGTTCAGCTACAAGCATATCACCCTTTAGTGAGTTCAGCTACAAACAGATCAACCTGCAGTGAGATAACCCACAAAAACACACCTTGTACAGAGTTCAGTTACAAACAAATTACCCTGTAGAGAGATCAGGTAGAAGAATTCACCTTGTAGAGAGTTCAGCAACAAAGAAACCACCATGTAGAGAGTTCATCTGCAAACAAATCACCCAGTAGAAAGATCAGCTAGAAGAAGTCACCTTGTAAAGAGTTCAGCTACAAAGAAACCACCATGTAGAGTGTTTAGCTGCAAATAAATCACTTGTAGAGAGTTCAGCTAGAAACAAATCACCCTGTAGAGAGATCAGCTAGAAGAGGTCACCTTGTAGAGAGTTCAGCTACAAAGAAACCACCACATAAAGAGTTCAGCTGCAAATAAATCACTTGTAGAGAGTTCAGCTACAAATAAATCCCCCTGTAGAGGGATCAGCTGGAAGAAGTCACCTTGTAGAGAGTTCAGCTACAAAGAAACCACCACATAAAGAGTTCAGCTGCAAATAAATCACTTGTAGAGAGTTCAGCTACAAATAAATCCCCCTGTAGAGGGATCAGCTGGAAGAAGTCACCTTGTAGAGAGTTCAGCTACAAAGAAACCATCATGTAGAGAGTTCAGTTACAAATAAATCACCCTGTAGAGAGATCAGCTAGAAGAAGTTACCTTGTAGATAGTTCAGCTACAAACAATTCACCCTGTAGAAAGATCAGCTAGAAGAAGTCACCTTGTAGAGTGTTCAGTTACAAAGAAACCATCATGTAGAGAGTTCAGCTGCAAACAAATCACTCTGTAGAGAGTTCAGCTACAAAAAAAACCGCCATGTAGAGAGTTCAGCCTCAAACAAACCACCTTGTAGAGAATTCAACTACAACAAATCACCCTGTAGAGAAGAAGTTACCTTGTAGAGAGTTCAGCTACAAAGAAACCATCATGTAGGGAGTTCAGCTACAAAGAAACCACCATGTAGAGAGTTTAGCTGCAAACAAATCACCTGTAGATAGTTCAGCTAGAAGCAAATCACCCCGTAGAGAGATCAGCTGGACGAAGTTACCTTGTAGAGAGTTCAGCTACAAAGAAACTACCATGTAGAGAGTTTAGCTGCAAACAAATCACCTGTAGAGAAGAAGTTTCCTTGTAGAGAGTTCAGCTAGAAACAAATCACCCCGTAGAGAGATCAGCTGGACGAAGTCACCTTGTAGAGAGTTCAGCTACAAAGAAACCATCATGTAGAGAGTTCAGCTGCAAACAAATCACCCTGCAGAGAGTTCAGCTACAAAAAATCACCCTGTAGAGAGTTCAGCTAGACGAAGTCACCTTATAGAGAGTTCAGCTACAAAGAAACCATCATGTAGAGAGTTCAGCTACAAAGACACCACCATGTAGAGAGTTTAGCTTCAAACAAATCACCTGTAGAGAGTTCAGCTAGAAACAAAATACCCTGTAGAGAGACCAGCTAGAAGAGGTTACCTTGTAGAGAGTTCAGCTACAAAGAAACCATCCTGTATATAGTTCAGCTACATTTCAAGTCACCCAGTAGAGAGATCAGCTGCAAAAAAATATCCTGTGGGGAATAATGGGCATGTAATAAATATATGTATATAATTTGTATAATTACTAATAAAATCAAAAATAATTGAAGTACTAAAATTCTTCTTTAAGTTCTTTTCTTCTTCCTGTAGTAAAGAAAAAAACACATGGGTTAAAAAAGCCCCAAAGCCAGCCATAGGCCGGCTTTGCAGTATACAAATACAAAAAGAAGTGATATCTAATCAAAAACAGCCAAGCTGTAAAAAAAGGTGCGGCCCCCAACAAGCGGCACAAAATTCACCTGAATTGTCGTTATTAAAATTTAAGCATTAACCTACCATCACAGCCATTTCTTGGCCGCCACCTTGGATTTCACATCTTTTTTCACCACGGCCTTTTTGGGGGCCGCACCTTTTTTTACAGCTTGGCTGTTTTTGATTAGATTTAATAATAGTAGGATTTTGTAACATTCCTCCTACTGATGGGTATGCAGTGTCATTTACTGTTGATAATCACTCAAAACAGATCAATGTGATAATGTCTCAAATGACAATAACTAGCTGCGCAGCTATTAGCATTAAAAGCAGTACTTGTATAGGGGCTAATATCTTTAAAATTTATCAACTGCATCTGGAAAGTAGTGGTTGTCCAGCAAAAAGTAAATATGCAGTAATATTGTTATATTTTGAGATGTCTTGTTCATCAATTCCAAATCAGAGTAACCTCAGCACACACATAGAGCTTAACAGTTGTGAAATTATGAACTTATATAAACATGTTAAATTGCTTTGCATCTATACCAAACAAAATACCTATCCACAATATCCTATTTTAATTCACATGATAAATTCTACCTTTTGTAATTTAAATAACACTCAGATTGTATATGGCAGAACATTGATACTAAGTAAAAGAAAGCCGCTAGTTGAATTATTTTTGACAAATTCTACATTCAAACATATCAATACACTGTATTTAATAGACATGATAGAAATACTTGTGATAATACAAGGACAAACTTACTTTACCAACATCAAATGCACTGGTCCCAGTAGCTGTATAAGCACAAATAAAGAGCTTATTCGTTTTAAAAATTACACAGAATTTTCTTATATTGAATCAAATGTCTTCTTAAGAGTTGAATACATGATACTTGAAAGGAACACAATTGTGAATTTTACATCAAATAAGTTTGAAATAGGAATAATGGTTTCCAACAGTGTCAATAGACGTTTTTATTTGCTTTGTGTATTTCATTACATGGATACACCGAATGCTCATAAAACATTAGGTAAAGAGTACGACAAGAATGATTATTTGATTATATTTAAAAATAATTCTGGAGATAAACTATTCTCTAAAAGACACAGTACATCACATTGTAGTTGGACAGAAAAATCAGTGTTTTCAACATCAGATCCTGCAGTGATAAATAAGCAATTCATTGAATATTCCAACAATTCCTTTAATACAAATAACATCACTAACTAAATGTGTCTTTGTACTGATGCAATAAATTATGACTGCACAATTGACGAATTACAGGCTATTTATCCTAAACAAAAATATTCATTAAGACTCATTGTTAGGAGATGTTCATTAACAGCATTAACTTTTTGACTTGATGAAATGCCACTTACATCACGTACAACTAAAACTGGGTTTAATAGGTATAACTTATTTCAGAACTGTTGTACTACAGTTGAGTTTAATATCCAATTTAAAGATCGAAAAAGTTGTGAACTATTTTTAAGGGGAAGAGTATTGACGTCTATAGCCATTGATAAATTTGACATATTGCGGCATGATGAATTAGTAGATGTGTATCATATATCCATGATTCCATGCCCCGCTGGGTTTATCTTGAATACTATAGAAGGAATTTGTCAGTGTGATCCTTTGTTACAAGGACAAAAGGTGTTTATCACTAACTGCAACATTAATGATCAAACTATATTACGACTTGCTAACAGTTGGTTATCTGCTGATATTGTCAATAACTCACACACATATGATGTGTCACTGGAATGTCCATTTGACTACTGCATGACTCACCAGTCATACATCAACGTAGCCATTCCTAACTTACAGTGTCAGTTTAATCAATGTGGTATATTATGTGGACATTGTCCATCAGGTCACAGCACTGTGTTTGACTCATCACAGTGTAACCATTGTTCAAATGTGTACTTGTTGATTATCATTCCTATTGCATTAGCAGGAATTGTTCTGGTGTGTTTACTCTTTATTCTCAACCTCACTGTGACTGATGGTTCTATTACTCCTTTCATTTACTATGTAAACATTATCAGCATTAACAGTGCTGTGTTTTTTTCCTGAACAGCATTCAATGTTTACTCAGTTCACATATGTGACCGGGCCTGCGATAATAGGGCATGTGGGCACATGATTTTTGACTACTTTTTCACACTTTCATCACTCATACCGTTTTGTAAAATTATGCTATGGTATTGTAATTTTCAGCACTTAGTAAGCATTTCATTGGCATCATGATGCAAGTTACAGAGTGAAATTATGCTTTTCCAATACTGAGGTATGACCTGTAGAGTGATGGGGTGTAGTTTGTGCCCGCATGCCCTGTATTCGCAGGCCCGGTCACATATGATTTTGTATCAATTGCAAACCTTGATTTGGGGATTGAAACATGCTTTTATCATGGCATGAGTAGCTATGCTAAAGTATTTCTACAATTAGTGGTTCCTTTCTATCTGATTTCGATAGCCATCTTGCTCATAATAGCAAGTCGTTACTGCACCAGAATACAGATGTTGACAGCATGCAGGGCCTTGCCAGTACTAACTACACTGTTCATACTGTCCTATACTAAGATCTTACAGACTGTCTGCATGGTTTTGTTCTTCTATAGTTCAATCACTCATCTGCCTAGTAAACAAGTTACCACAGTTTGGTCTGTGGATACAAGTATCATGATTTTTGAAGTAAAATTTATTTTACTGTTTGTAGTATGTCTCACCCTCTTCATGATACTGATGGTATTTAATTTAGTTCTTGTATTTATCAGACCTCTGTCACGTTTCAAGTTTATTAATCATTTCAAACCTCTGTTGGATACTTATCAAGATCCATACAAAGATGAATTTTATTTCTGGATAGGTTTGCAGCTTGTAACTAGAGCCATGTTTTTTGGATTATCAGCTTTGGGGAGTAATATTAATTTATTCCTTGGAAGTTTACTTCATTGCATTGTTGTTGGTGTACATGGACAGCTGCATCCATTTATAAAGAAGGAAAAGAATATTCAAGAATTTTTCCTACTATTGAACTTACAAGGACTGTTTTTAATGAAACTTTTCATAACTACTAACAGTGTTCCAGGGAATACATTGATCACTATGGCAGTATTACAGCTTGAAATAATATTGGTAAAGCAAATTAAAGTAAAGATACTTTGAGTTCAGACAGACAAACTGCTGAACATGTTTCCTCTAAAATTCAAACTATTTTGTAAAGCTAAACAAACAAAGGTTCAAAATATTGAGCTACCAAGTACAATACCAGAAAGGAGTATTTACAATGAGTTTCAAGAGCCCCTGCTTGAATATTTTTGAACACAATTACATTACTTGAGTGTAGAAAATCCATATATGTAATAGTTATACCACAATTGTGAGGGATTTTGCTAATATATACACCTGGAGCATGAGGGCCACAGGCAAGAGGGCTAAGAGTGTACATCAGACATGGGTCAAGCAGTTTAATTTGATCAAGTGCTTGAAGCACTTCCTCAAGCACTTGCATTTGTAAAGTGCTTAAGTACAAGCACAAGCACAAATGCTTCAATATGGTAAATGCTTCAACTACAAAAATGAAGCATGAAACTGCTTGATATAATTACTTGAAATTAGGTAGCAACATAGATCACCAGAATTGTGAGGCTAGTATTTATATAGTGCTGGGTGATAGTAAAATTATCACAAGATGATTACTAGTAAAATGTCACAAAAACAATATGTAGCTATCATGATTGTTTTAAATGACAGATCAGTATGTAGCTAAGTGGTGGAAAAATGAAAAGTTTGTGAACAGACTAGCTAATCTGGTTCTTGTTTACAACTATTCATTCCTCCTTTCTTGTGAAGGAGCTAAATTATGCATCATGAATAGTATTTACCCAGCATTTATTTACAAATATTTTATTGTATATGTAGAGGCTAAATATCACTGACAATATGATTTGAAACTTAATAATACTGTATTTTTCCATTTATATATAGTCAAATGCTTCGTTTACATCTCTTGGGTGGAAGACTTTTCCTGCCACACTTATTATATGGTAGCTGATGATGCAGGAAGTTTTGGGTTATATATTTGGGCTTTTGGTTCAATATTGTAATTGGAAAGTTGTCTTCTTTTTCTACAGGTTCCCCTACATAATGCCATAATTCTGCAACTCTCTCTGCTTGCAGTGGTGTTTACATGGGACCTTAAAATTCCATTCACACACTATCAGGAAGATCAAATAAGGCAACATTTTCTCTGCTATTATCTCTGCCTTCACTACAATTGAAAATAAGTTTAATTGAAATAATTCCAACTTGTATAATGCAAGAAGCCAGAACATTGAAAGAAACAAAATGATTTGCTAGCACATTTTGGCTGTTGAGTGTTAACACATTAAGGGCTGGCAGCTTTTGTGCTTAAATGCTTATACAAGCAAATGCTTTACTCAGCAAAAGCTTGAAAGCACTCTCAGTACTTGGAAAGAATTAAGTGTTTAAAATGTTTCATATAAGTATAAGTGCTAAAGTGCTTATCAGTAGTGCTTAAGTGCTTGACCCATGCATGCCTGGTGTATATGTGACCAAATTTTGGTAAATCACCCATATAGGTGCATTTGACGCCTAAAATATATATATTTTTTTATTAAGACTTTACAGCACAAGTGCTGAAGGTCTATAGGACACCTGGTCCTACAGCCTGTTTGTTTTTACATAAAGTGTGTTTGAAAAGGTGGAGAAACTGAGGAGAAAAAATCCATGACTGGACCTGGGTAGCCTTGAACCTGCAGCTATCTGATTAATGCTCGAATGCTTACAGGAGTCTGCCAGGTGGTCAGGATGATTTCTCCTTGTCAATTTCATGTACCTGTATCCATAGTAGTTCTAGAGAGTGACTTGTTATCTCAAAGTACCCTATAGTTATGTGGATATTAGTTTTATTTACTAAGGCTTTACAGCACATGTACAAGTGCTGAAGGTCTGTAGAACACCTGGTCCTACAGCCTGTTTAAAGTTGTTACATAAAGTGTTTTGAAAAGGTGGAGAAAGGAGAAAAAAATCCATGACTGGACTAAATATTTAATGATTATTAATAATAATAGTAAGCTTTACGGTTTAAATGATTCTCAACTACAGTTCCTTGAATTACAAGTAAGTTTTTGAAATATTTTAAAACTGGACCCTGCACTAAAACAACGCCATCCTAAATATTAAAATTCTAATTATTTTACACAGTGGTGGATTTAGGCAAGGGGAGCTCTTGATCCCTCCAAATTTTTTGGCATACAATTGTGCTCTATATGATGTCATGAAAATCTCATCCAGTAAAGTTATATCTTGTGATGTTTAGCTGCAAATAGCTACCTGCACCAGTCTCTATCACATAAATGTTGTACTCCCAAGACTCCCAACGGACAGCCTACATGCTACTACAATTAATGTGCATATATGAGTGGTATTGTGTAACTAAACAAACCTACAAACAGTAACTTTCCTTTGATTGTTGTCTAAATACCTAATACCTGTACACACCAAAATCTGTTAAATGTATAAACCTTTCAATATTCAGAGTTTGTCAGCATTTTTAAGGGAGCTGCATTGAGTGCATTCTAAGATCCTCTCTAGTGACTACACCATTGTATTTGTGTGCACATAAGTGTGGTGTGTACTGTGTAGAGCTGCTGTACATGCTATATAAATATTTCAGCTGAAAGGTAGTTTGAAACCCTTGCCCATCAACAATTGTATACGTACACTACATAAACATCAAAATCGTGGTATCAAGATTGAGAGAGCAGTCACCTCTAATACAACACTTTTCGTGCAAGTGTCTGCCCTCCTAGCACCATTCTAACCAATCTTTCCTCCATCCTATCTTTCCTCCACACTTAGCAGGCCTGACTTGGTGTTGGTTTCCAATAATTCCATCTGCTTATTAATTGGAACTAACTATTCCCACCAATACCCAGCAACATCCTTTGGCTGCTAGAGCTCAGAAGGAAGACCGGTATAGCTGTTTACAATAATTATGACCTTCAGCTTTCTGGCTTATCTGTTGATCTCATTTCCATCGAGATTGGCTGTTTAGGCCATTCTATGCCAGATACAATTGCCCAAGTAGCCAATGCTTGTGAAGTGACAAAGAAGACTAAGCTGCTTGCATTGCTGTCTCCTGCTCATACAGGATTTTTAATTCTGGAGCATTACTTATGACATGTAGAAACAGTTCTTCCATCCAACAAGAGAGTCAACCTGCAAATGCTATACCACCCATGCTTGAAAGTGTTTGTAAATCAGTTGAGTCAGAAGCAGACCCTCTCAATCAGGTAAATTTTGCTATAAACTTTGCCTCGGTAAAATATTTTTTCCTGGCTACACCACTGGACACTATAATGATATGCATATGTGTGATAAGTTAGTTTCTTTAAGAGACAGAAAGCAGCGTTTGACTCAACAGGGGAGATGCTTTGTTTGTTTAAAGATTGGCCATATGATTAAAGATTTCCAGTGTCAATAAGAAGTCTTGCTGCTATTGTGGCAGAAGGGGGCTATGCAACCGGGGTATATGTCCACATACGTTTGGACAGGCTGAAACAATTTCATTTATGATATCAGAGCTTAGTGAACTATCAAGTAGGGTGAGAATTCTGGACATGATTGTGGTGATCAGCTTCAGCAGCAATCAGATCAGCCTGTTATTGCTGATAACACAAGTGGTACTGACACATGTACAACTGAGATGTTAACAGCCTCTGGTGAGAGAGTGGTGCTGCAAAAAGTAACTGTTGTGGTACAGAGAACTAATGGAACAAAGATAGTTACTGCTCGAGTTTTATTGGACAGTGCAAGCCAGAGGACCTTTCTGACAGATCAATTGGCACAATTAACAGTTAAATTGAAAGCAGATCATAAAGAATTATTATCAGTATCTACATTTGGAGCAAGACAGGTAATAAAAATAGATACCTATGTTGATGTTAAGTTGAAGGATGGATCTAATACATATGTTAATGTCTGTTAATGTCCTTAAACAGATCACAGGGAATTACAGAGGAGCCCTTTGTATGCCAAAGATTTGGAGTTCCTACAGCTAATACCCAAGGACAAAATGGCTGATTTTATTCTAGAGTCACCAGAGACTACTACTATAGACTTTTTGGTTGGCTGTGATTATTTTTGAAAACTTTTTGGTGGAGACAAAATAGTTTTACCTTCTAGTATGTTCATGTTACCCTCTAAATTTGGTTTTATTGTTACAGAAAAGTGTTCTGGGACAGGTGGTACTGGCAACACTTGTTCACTGTTTGATGCTACGGATATATGGAAAAAAACACCTGATTACAAAGTGCAATGATTAGTTAATGTTGGTACAAATTTTTAATGAGAATGTTAAGTTGAAAATTACAGATACCAAGTCACATGGCCATGGAAATCAGGCTGTGAAGATTTACCTGATAATTACAGTGTAGCAGTGGCAAGGCTGAGGTCCCTGATGAAGACAGATAACAAGTTGTCACAAAGTTATAAAGATATTATTCAACAACTAAGTGAAGGAATTATAGAGTTGGTGAGTGATCTCGCAGGAGTCGCAACTCACAAGTGACAAAGGAAACCAGATGACGCTACAAACCTACTGCCTACTAGGTGATAAAGTGTTAAATGTACCAAGTTTATTTTCTTGATTCGATCATACTGGGTCTTCGTACGGCAGTGCAGTGGCATGCCAGTCTAATTTTTTTTTTACTTTGTCAGTCAGTCAGATGGATCAGTCACAAGTTTATAAGTTCTACTAGCAAGACAGGTGTTGAACTGGGATTTTGTGCAATACGTGGCATGTGAATTTCGCTGGCTGAAGTGAGCGAACACATCATCCTGTCTGCAGTGTGCTAGGACTGCAGCACAGGCTGTGCATGGCTAACGTAAAGTAACTTGTATTTACACTAAAATATTAACGATATAGCTCTACCGGATTGTGGATGAATTTGTTGGACTCAGTTGTGGCATGTGCGATGATGCTCGATGAATATGCCTTCATTAATAAGTGATAAGCAATCAGTACTGAAATAGTTATGTATCAAGATATGTAAGCTGTAATATATAATACAACACCGTATGTTGGCTAGCCCACCATTAGGTCATTAACCTTTTCTTTGCAATCATGAATGATTTTAGGTGTTTTGTGGGGGGGAAGTTGCTGCAGGAAACATTGGTATTTCTTATGTGTTGCAGTTTATAGCTAGATCCTAATCTGAAGTGAATTTAATATAGTCAGTGATACTAAATGCATTTGTAGGGGCTTTAAGGCTTTTGACATATGTAGTAGTTGTAACATGGGCATGAGTGATTTCAGACAAATCACAAGTGCCCATGTTACAACTAATATATTTCACTTGGGTGACTCACCTGCAAGTGTACATGGAAACTGCACGAATGCTTTGTGAGTGTATTTATATGGGACCATGTGAATTTCGATTGTGGATAACATTGTAAGAGCAACGACAAGTCGCTACTGAGAGGCCGAACATAAGTGTATCGGCACGAGCATGCAGGTCGCTTTGATTGTGGGTATGAAATTAAATACAGGAAGCCCAAATACGAGCTAAACAGCTCATAATGAAATGCACTATAAAGTACTTACTATACTAGCCATGAATAAACTAAAGTAGTGAATATGTTTACAGCGCTATAATGGCCTAGCTAGCCAATTAACAGAGTTGGAGTAGTTACCTCAGAAAAGTAACTAGTTATTAGTTACACGTTACTTTTATTCCATGTAACTTAGTTAGAGTTACAGTTACTTTTCAAAAGGTAACTAAGTACTCTAGTTACTAGTTACTTTCGTAATATAAATTATGACTTGTTTTTTTGCTTTTGTAACATAAAATTTGCTCAGATATGCATCATTAAGGGATGCAATACACATGTGCACTTAAAATAACAATTCTGTTGCTTCATCAGTTTTAATTATTGCTACGTCTGTTACTCAAGCTGAATCATAGAGAACAGTACACAGAATCTGTCTACTTAATGTGGCTGTAGCATATATGCCACAAAAATTGAAGTTCTCTTGTTTTTAAAGCATAATTAGTTATAGTTACAATGCAACTATTGTAATTAGTTACTATTGTAACTTAGTTACTTTTCAGACAATTACTCCTAGTTACAAGTTACTAGTTACAAAGCAAGTAACTAGTTATATTACTAGTTACTTTAAAAGTAATCCGTTACGTAACTTAGTTACAAAAGTAACTAGTTACCCCCAACTCTGCCAATTAAGCACCATGCCCAGTCACTATGCGTGTGTGACTTTGTGCCAGTTGTCAAAACAGCAATATAAAGACGATTCAAGTGCACTAAAGTACTTACTTTTACTAGTCATGAATAAACTAAAGTAGTGAATACTATTAACACTAATGGCCAAATCAATTAAGTTCTATGCCCAGTGTCTGGACATCGCCACGTGACTATTGAATGCAACATGATCAATCAGTATAAACTAACCTGTGATCTTCTTCATTCAGTAAAACAATGAAGTAATGAACTATCTTCTTCCCCAAGTCCATGATCTGTGCTTTGGTTCACTTTTTACAAAACTAAAACCCACTATTGATCCTGTGAAGTGTCACTATATTAAAACAGAGATCACACAGCTTCATCAAAGAAATCGAATAATTTCTGAGAAATGCTTGGAATGCATTAATGAGAATAGGAGGTAGTATGTAGTAGTTGTAACATCGGCACGAGTGATTTGCCTGAAATATATGCACAAGCACGAGGGTGCAGCCCAAGTGCAAGCACATATATTTCAGGCAAATCACAAGTGCCCATGTTACAACTAATACAAGTACACAGAAAAATTTGGAATTTTCAACTAGAGTAGCTATAGGGACCATAGCACATCTGAAGTACTGAAACAAGTTGGAGTAGTGCATGATATTAAATCACAGTAAAACAATAAGAAGTATTATATCCCTACTGTGCTTATGATACCATAATGGAAATGCACAGTAGGGATATAACACTTCTTATTGTTTTACTGTGATTTAATATCGTTCACTACTCCAACTTGTTTCAGTACTTTTTATCGATGTGCTATGGTCCCTACTCTAGTTGAAAATTCCAAATTTTTCTGTGTACTTGTTTGTTAACTTTTAAAAATAATAATTATTATGATTGGTGAACCCGGGGGGTCCGACACTCTTGAAATCTAGTACGCTTCGTCAGAAATCACATTTGAAATCATGAAATCACACACTCAAAAGGAATCAGAAATCACACTTTTTGAAAACGAAAATCGTAAAACTCCGTATATTTCCGTAAATTACGGACGCATTGAATTACGCGATATTATTAATTGGAACATAACAGAAGTGATTTAAGGCCCGAATCACTTGATCTGGCACTGGTTCGGCTGCCAATCTCTAGAATTTTACAGCCGAAGCTGAGTCCACTAATGGTCAAAAGCTTCCATCACTGGAGCCATAGATTTTAGAGGCGCATAAGCGCCTCTAAAATCTATGCTGGAGCCACACGAGTGATCTGAGAATCCATCTCGGAATCTTATTCAGTTTTAACTAGCAATTTAGGCTCTACTCGCAGCCACAAGTGACGGTACATCATAGTGACTGCATGGGTTAATGATGAAACGGGTAAACCATGTAGAAGGGCTGCAAACTATAAGCACATGCACTTTTGCAAAGAAAGTAGTTCCCAGCATTAGCTTCAGGACAAATAATTATGCAGCTTGTCTAGAAAATATGTATGTCAATACTGGTTAGTAACTAGTTACTAGGTGTAACTTTTCAAAGATTAGCTCACATAATATGATTCTGCTTGTTCAGCTGACCCACTAAACATCTTTACATAACTCGCAAGCAAACATTTCATATAAAACAATCCTGGCATACACAATGAAGACCATGGATGTATCCAGATCAGTTGACTGTGTACTTAGGTGTTTCCTGCCACTGTGGTTGTTAGTCAATATGAAATGAGATCAGGGTTGTTAACAGAGAGCCATTCCAGTTTTCAATACCATTGTGAAGGAAGGGATGTGCACGTTGCTGATGTTAGCAGAGATATTGTTTATGTCAACTTTCAGGTGTGATTTAAATGTGTATTATAAAACTGGTAGGTAATACATACAAGTAGCTATCTTTCTGCATATAGCTAAGTCAGCTTCATGCAGATTAAATACATCACATATTGATCAGATAATGTTTATAAGTTCTGCTAAATTTTGCAGGTATGTTCATTGCTGACAATGCATCATACTGGTTTACATTATATTATCTGAAGAAGTGATAATGCAGGATGCATTGGAGCTAACAGTGTATAGCACACAAATTTTACGGAGAACAATTACCTAATCAGTGACTTTATGAAAATACAATGCCAAAATGGTCCTCAGACACTATGCTCTTTGCTCGGAGGACATTATAGATTTTGTTTAGGTTTTATAATGTAGTTAAGTAGGTGTAGCTTGTAAGTAGTTTAGTTTATTGTAATTAGTGTGGTAGTTTGTAATTTGCTAGTCTTTGTATTCTTTTGTGCTTAACTTTTCTGTGTACTTGTTTGTTATCTATTTTTGTAAATAATTTTACACCTTTTTCATTACCTAATCATTACTGATTGAGTCCAAGTCTATCTCCTACCAAAGATACTGTTTTAAATTCATCATAACTCAGTGATAAAAGTGTAACTGAAATCATGTGGACCCACTGATCACATGCAACCATGTAATAGTAACCAATTCCAATATACTTAATTAATCATATGTATCACCATCAGCTACTTTTATTATTATTATTGCTGGGCATGCCGATGTGCCAAGGGGATGTGAGTAATGCTCCAAGGAAAAAAATACACAAGATAACAACAGTACTACTTTATTATATCTACCGGTAAAGACGATACTTGACAGTGTCTAACATTGCCTATACCATTTTTACTTTACAGTACAAGTATGTAGTAGCTTTTTGATAATGCATGCTTTCTGACTCAATCACTGAAGTTGGCAAATTATTCCAGTCGATGACAGCTCTTGGAAAGAAGGAATGCCGGTTCATGTAGCTAAGTACCTGGATGAAGTGGTAAGGGTAGTGGTGTCTAGTTGAACATTGTGTGGCTAAGAGGATAATGGTATTGATAGGCTGCAGATAAGTCGTGGATTGCCTCGTAAAAATGCCGGCGGCTAGCTATAACTAGGCCAGTGCGGCATTCCTTGATCCACGCCTATTATTTTTTACCCTTGTTAGAATATAACTTATGCACGAAGTTCTGGGACGGTTCTATTCATTTTTAGACAGCCTCTTTACACTGTTAGCTTGCCTGTTAATCATCAGCACTACCGTACGACCACAACCACAAACCATCACTACTGGTGCGGCGTGGTGCCTGGAATCATCTCAGCCAGACGGCTTTGGCCCCAGCATCTTTGCTTACGAACTAGACTCTAGTGAAGATATAACTTTTACCATCCAGTTTACTGATGACGAAGCTTCTGGACCTGTTCTAGCTCCATGAGAGTCTCGATGAGAGTCAACCATGGTGAAATCACGGAAATCACGAAATCAAAATTGAAATCACGAAATCACAATTGAAATCATGAAATCACTAATAAAATCATTGATTTCAGAGAAATCACTGTGATTTCGAAATCTCGTACGCCCTTCGAGAAAGTGGCGGACCCCTCGGGTGAACCCACGTATACCGCATCTGAAATGGTAGCTACTGCACGCCCCACTAATTATCGTCTGAAAAGTGAAGTATCCATTACGCTTCATTGTCAGCTTTGTTCAACCCGTTACGCAGCATTTCGAATCAAGAACTGTTTGAAAAGCACCTCTGCTATCAAAATAGCCACTATGACAAATACAGACGATTTCCGTTACGAAGGGAAGTCATCACATGCTATCGCCAAATCGACACTGGCGCTGTCAGCAAAGATGAATGGGACACAAAGGAGGACACTGGTAAGTCCATGAAGAATGCATTGTACATACTGCGGTATGCCAAAAGGCACCTGTCAGGCCGAAGCGACGTCAAACAGTGAAACAATCAAGCCCGTAGCCTTAGCCATTATCGAGTGGTGGGGTCTATTCTACGGAATGGAACGGAACGGAATGATGGACTAAACTACGGAACGGAATGCTTTCTCAAATTGAAGCTTGCAGCTTATCATTGCTGTACAAGTTATCGGTGGCACTTCCAGCAGGTAATCAAACAAATCAAACGTACCCCAAGAAAGATAAAACGAGTTTAAGGATCGATTGTGGGTTCTTGTTGGTTGTCATTAGTAACGAAGTACTAATTGTGGGAATAGCTGACTCAATGTCCATGTTCATCTTCGGATGTATCAAGTAGGGAACTTAATGCATGACTTGCTTTTACTGGTATGTGTGTTGTTTTTGCTTACTTTGACTTAGGAATGTACAGTCTGGAGCTCAGCCTTTCTAATCGGCTTAAATCAGTATGTAGCTACACTACAAAGGAAAAAGTATTGACAAGCTGAATCAACTCAGTCTAAGCAGAATCTAAAGGAATTTTGTGCAGTGTGTGAGAAGCAAACATTCAGATACTTATAGCTTAAGGAGGCTATATTGTGTGAACATCAATGATTCATTAACAGAGTAGCTAGTGGACTATTGCCAGATTATGATATCTCAGCCTGAGTAGTGAGTTGAATCCAGGATGGGGTCTATTTTACAGAATGGAATGCTTTCTGAATCAAAACTTGCAGCTTGGCTAACTGCCATCATTGCTGAAATTGCATTTATCAGTGGAACCTCCAGGAAAATGGAATAAGATAATTAATATTACTGAATAGCTGTGATTATTCTCCTACCTGTTATATCAAGCAGGTCTCTTCAATTCATTTATTGCATGACCAAGGTAAGTTTTGTTACTACAGTACAGTAGCCAATTGGATTTCAGTTATTTCTGCTAATCTTGGCAAGCTAAATAGTTTAGAAGACCACTCAATTTCTTCAGTTTCAGAGCAAAATATCCACAGAGAAATTAACTAGAAAGTCACTGGTGACAGGAAAAGGCTAGGTGATCATGACTTTATTCGGTCTAATAAACAGGATTATATGGTTGATTGAGTGAGGTATCACTTTCAGAATGTTTAGATGACCAGCGATGAGATGCATGGATTCATTGAATTTTTGTTGCGGTTGGAGACATTAATATCCAAAAGCAAACTGACTGTATAATATTAATTCACTTTCTTATATTTTCTCAATTTTGAGCCTGTATACGAATAATTAATTTTTCTTAGTCAATAGAAATCCTGGGAGAGAAAATTTATCTTTGTTTATATACCTATACTGTATAGCTTCAAAGGAAAATGAAGAAAACAAACAGACAAATCATAAAATTAGTACAACTACAATATGGTGAATTACAAATTTAAATACTTCATATGAATTAGAGCCTTTAGATAATTATCGTTCCAAAGCAAAATTGTAGATGGACAAAACAAAGACTGGTGAGATCTTGGTTAATTAATGACAGTGGTTGGAGATTAAAGGAGTGGTAACTTCTTGTTCTTGAATATGTTGCAAAGTAGAGGTACAAATCAAAATGGGAAATCAATTTCATTATGAAAAATTTGTATACATAAATAATCTAGAATTACTGTATTCAATTGTCCTCTACTTTATAAATATGCTACAACAGTGTCGGGACAGTCTACCTTGAAATCTCAACTCTAGAGTAGATCCAACACAGAGCAACCCTCACTGTAACAAATACATGTGATCCCACTGTAATTTAATGGACTAGCTGGACTGGGAATCACTTGAAAATAGACAAACAAATTTAACCTGTTTTGTTTGAAGTGAAGCATGTGAAATGTTACACCTAGGATTCTTAGGTGGTACGTAATTAATGTAAGTGTTCCATTTCAGGTCTGACTAGATACATTGAAAATCACACACACACACACACACACACACACACACACACACACACACACACACACACACACACACACACACACACACACACACACACACACACACACACACACACACACACACACACACACACACACACACACACACAACACACACGCACACACACACACATCTTCATCCAAATCACGTTTGCCTGGTGGCTATGGGCATGGTTTCACATGCATAGAAGTCTTATAATTGAGATTTGGTTGATCTTGGAGTTTTGGCATTTAGCCTAATTCAAGGCTAGTAGACAGACATATTCTTGAATTTGTGCAACAGAAATAATCAGCTCACTATTGAATATGGCATTAGTCCACTGCACCGGCTGTTCACTCCATGCATACACTTGAGCGATGTTTGCAGAATATAGCGTCCTTGCGGTCTGCCAAAATATTTGCTCCTTACACACTACACAAAATTCTTCAAGTTTTAGCTCAGCTGGCTCTTTCCTGTTAGCTGCCAGTGTCTTCCTGCTTGCTTTATTTGTACACTGACTTATGACTTGAAAAGCCGGCCCAAACTGTTATCTAAAGTCAAAATATGTAAAACAGCTCACATAAAGTGCCCTTCTTGATATATCCATGGATGAACATCACTGATACAGCTCATTCCACAATTAATACTTCATTACTAATGACAATCAACAAGAACCCACAATCGATCCTTTAATTCTTTTTATCTTATGTTTAATCACCCACTGGATGTGCCACTGATAACTTGTAAGGGCAGTTTCAGCAATGGTAAGTTGCAAGCTTCAATTTGAGAAAGCGTTCCGTTCCGTGGTTTAGTCAATCATTCCATTCCGTAGAATAGACCCCACCTTATCGAGTTACGCTTGTCTGAAGGAATCAGTCAGTCAGTTACTCAGTTACTCACTAGAAAATTTATTAAATAAATTATTTTTAAAATTCTGTAGCAACTTGTTGAAAGCGTTTCAGGTCAATCTGAAAGCTTGTTTGGGCTTAGTTTTACCTAACCAATATTGCCTCATCATCATCAGGGGAAATTGAGGCTGTTTTTGGATGATATTATTTCGTGGACCATGCCTACTCCTTTGTGGTCCCTACTATAGAATTACTATCGTACTGTATGATATTCCACTTGGGTGACAGACCCACCTGCAAGTGTGCATGGAAATTGCAGGAATGCTTTGCAATTGTATTTATATGGGACCGTGCGAATTTCAATTGTGGATAATGTCGTAAGAGCACTTAGATCCCTCCTCTCAACGCGCTTTAGATCTAGCCTCAGCCAATGGGGCCTCCAACTGGCTTACCACCCGGCCCCTACAGGAACATGGCTTTGCACTGCATAAGTCCGCGTTTCACGATGCCGTGGCACTACATTATGGGTGGTCTCCTCAGCGGACTCCTGCTCACTGTGCATATGGGACTTCCTTTTCAGTGGAGCATGCTTTATCCTGTCCCAAGGGTGGCTTACCTTCTATCCAACACAATGAGATCAGAGATCTAACTGCTACCCTGTTGACTGAAGTATGCTCTCAGGTAGCTGTTGAACCAGAGCTCCAGCCGGTTTCACAGCAGGACTAGTACCCTGCTTCTGTCAATATCCAAGATGGTGCCCGTCTTGACATCGCCATGAATAGTTTTTGGGGTGGAAGGAGTGAAAGATGTTTTGTGGATGTGCGGGTGTTCAACCCTCTGGCTGCTTCTAATGCGTCCTCATCACTGACTGGCCTCCTGTTATCGGAGGCACGAGAACATTAAGAAACGCGCGTATGCTCAGAGAATTCATGAGGAGGAGCATGCCTCTTTTACTCCCCTGGTAATGTCTGCCTCTGGTGGTCTTGCTCATGAGGCTTCTGTTTTTTATCAACGCTTGGCTCATCAACTTTCAAATAAGTGGGGCGATGATTACTCTGTTGTCATGGGGTAGTTAAGGTGCTGTCTATCTTTTTCTCTCTTGCGGTCCTCCATACATACAATGCATCCGCGGAGCCCGCTCATCCATCGGTCACTATGTTAAGACTCCCCCAATCGTGGAGCTGATTCGGGCAGAGTCTCAGTTTGCCGTGGACTAAGAAAGTCCCGGTTTGTCCAGCACAGGCCATTTATGTGCTGGGGGTGGTAGGCAAGGGCAGTCCATCAAGCCCGGGTTAAAAATAATAAAAGATTAAAAAAAAACGACAAGGTGCTGTGGAGAGGCCGAACGTAAGTGTATCTTCACGAGTATGCAGATTGTTTCGATTGTGGGTATGTAATTAAACACAGGAAGCCCAAATATGAGCTGAACAGCTCATAATGAAGCTTAAGTGCACTATAAAGTACTTACTATACTAGCCATGAATAAACTAAAGCAGTGAATATGTACAACGCTATAATGGCCTAGCCAATTAAGCGCCACACCCAGTCACTACGCCCAGTGTCAGGACATCGTCACATGACTATTGAATGCAACATGATCAATATAAACTAACCTGTGACCTTCTTCATTCAGTAAAACAATGAACTATCTTCTTCCCCAAGTCCATGATCTATGATTTGGCGCACCTTACAAAATTAAAACCCACTATCGATCCTGTGAAGTGTCGCTATATTAAAGCAGAGGAGATCACACAGTTTCATCAAAGAAATTCAATTATTTCTGAGAATGCATTAATGAGAATAGGAGGTAGTATATACAAGTTATATCCCTCCTAGGAGGGATATAAGTAGTAGTTGTAACATGGGCATGAGGGTGTTGCCTGATATGTATGCCCGACTGCCCGAGGGCATACATATCGGGCAAAGCCCAAATACCCGTGTTACAGCTAATATGTAACACTTGTTAGGCTGATAGCCTATGCAGGGCGATCAACCACCCAAGTAGTCTCGCGGCGCCCGACCCTAAAAAGAGGATCTGGTGAAACTCTGTACAAAAAGTTTGAGCTCTGGAATGTTTATTGGATGACGTTTTATGTGCTACGTATGTGCACTGTTTACGTCACAACATCCATTCAACCAGATCCGCTTACAGCATCACCAAACTAATAGCGCTACTTTATTTATTCAACATTAAAACGAACCCAACAGAATTGTATGGCTGTTTTCTCAAGCTGCAGAGTCACCGGATGTAATTAACAGTAAGCCGCGAATCTTTTGAAATGTACGCATTACATAATCAATTTGAAATGGAGCGATCTGATTGGAGCTTCCAACATTCCGGCAGCGCCAAACTTTTTGTACACAGTTTCACCAGACCCTATTTTTAGGGTCGGGCGCCGCGAGACTACCACCCAAGCCAATACGAGTGCAGCCAATGGATGTATTATATATGCACACCTAAAAATTTCGATTATGGGTCAGCATCTAGTACGCTCTGGTTACGTTCGGTTATAATAAACGGACATATCCTAGAGATATCACGAAGAATTTCTGTCACGCGAGTTTAATGTTTTAATCAGTGCTATTGAATCGTTTATGGGAAAACTACGCAGTTCACTAAAGGCCTAGACAGGTAAGCTTACTTGTAGAGTGGTTACTCCGTGCAAAGTGGTAGCTTTGTGATGGGGGCGTGTCCGTATTCGAAAACGTGCGGAAACGATCGAATGAATAAGCTATAGCACTAGTTTTCGCCTTAGCCCAACGTTTTTCAACTCGTAGGATGGCGAGGATAACCAAACGCTTTCCGTTTGAGTGGTTTTCATAGCGAAATCCAAGTCGTGCATCCTAATCACGTGAGTATTAATCGATCCCCACAATCGATTTCAGCATCAACGTCTATATAATCATTGCCAGGTTGTAGCCCGGTCTACATTGTAACATTTCGTATGTAGCTCGGAATGTAGCCCGGGTGGCTCCTTTGATCTGAGGTGTGAGAGTGTTACATCTTGTATATATTATCTCCATTTCTTGTTAATGCATTCCTGAGCACTGATAGCAGTGCTACTATACTACTTATACACCTTCTCTTCCCTTTGAAGTGAGGTGTGAAAGTGGTATATTTAATGAGCCTTATCCACAATGACGTTTTATGACATCACGAGAATAAAAATGGCCGTGATAGTTGGGGACTGTTATATAGGCGCCTATGGAGATAAAGTTTCAATCGCTCACATTTCAGCTAGGCATGGAGACATCGACCATTAACCAGCAGGTATGGTTATGAAGTAACAAAAGCTATTGTAAACGTACGCCATTTAGAAAAAATTTTTAAACGTGACAAAACTCATTTATCATAATGTCTTATTTTAAACTTGTCTGTACCTGTTGTTTAGAACTCAATATCTTCCTTTCTGGCTGAAATACGAGCAATTTAAAATTTTTCTCCATAGGCGCCTGTATAACAGTCCCCCAACTATCGCGGCCATCTTTATTCTCGTGATGTCATAAAACGTCATTGTGCTCATAGTTATACCACAACTGTGAGCGATTTTGCTGATATATACACCCAAAGCCCGAGGGCTGCGGGTGTATATATCAGCAAAATCCCAAACAGCCATGGTATAAGTGATATATATCCACTCACCTGATAGGTGAAAGAACTACAGAGCACTCACCCCATTTGTTTTATACACTAACATCTGATGATCGATTGTGGTTTCAATTGCATGGGCAAATAGCTCTCAGAATGTTATTCCTACATTGCTATGTTCCAACACATGCTAGAAACTTTTGATTGTGGGATTGATATTTGAAGTGTAAAGTGATTAATACTACATTAAACTTTTGCTATTGTGGCAGTAAGTAAGTTAATATGTTAAGTTAAGTACTTAGGATTATAAGCTACTCACCTTGGTTGTCATATTTGTCTTGTTTCATGGTTGCTCAATGGCTGACACGCCCCTCGCGTAGCAGGTAGAAACACGCATCTATGCATCACCCAAGCGCTCGTTATACAGATCATTCGTCTTAGAAATAGTTTAAATAATCTTAACTTAGCAACTACACTGAGCCTAGCCTAACTTACAAACCCAAACCCATAATTAAATGCTCTGTGTCACTCAATATGAGTTAAAGCGTACTGTATCTTTGAACTGGTTGGGCAGAGCAACTGCGCTCCCATGATATTTCCCAGGCAATATGCCAGTTAAAACCTTGAGCGGCGCCTTTGAACACCCACGTTAAAGTGGTATATATATTAGCCTAAAGAATGGCATACACAAAGCCATGTGTATTTCATTTGGCAAAATGATTTTAGCAGGTTAAGTGTGCCCATGCATGGGACAGTGCTGCATACGCTAGTTCCATATATATTCAGCAAGTATGGAGGATTCTCAATAGTCAATAGTGTTTTGTGTGGTGATTGTATCAGAGTATTTGACTGACTGCTCTATTAAAATATCTCAATCTTGTATATATTTCTGGGCAAGTCCCCCCTCTTGGATCCGTCACTGCATGTGACTCGAAATTTCAATTACACATGCTGCAATTTATTGGACCATTACTAAGAGAATTAAGAATTAGAATGATTAAACACTAAAGAAATAAATTTGAAACTTTTTACTTGGAAATATTTGACAGGAGAACGCACGACTTTGTGATCCCTGTTATTGGTACCATAGCTACACATTATACATAGCTAATGATAGTTTATTTTCTTCAGTGGTAATGTTGATTAAAAGAAGTCTCCCAATTTACTTGTAGCTACATGTGTTGATGAAGTGCAGCTCAAGTTGTTTACTTTACTATATGTAATTATTCTGATGATAACAGCTGCAATATAATTATTTAATTTATATAACAGACCTTCAGTGCCTATGACAGACCTTTAGTGCTGGTCACTGTAAAGCTTTAATAACAATAATAATAACTTCTGAGCTTTTCCTTCCACTTGATAATGTCCTGAGCCTTTGTTTTCTTCCTGCTATGACTGGCCGACCGGCACTGCCTGCTCGCCTTGGAGGGGTGTCATTATTCCAACTGTTCACATTTCCTCATTGTTTCTGTCTTCAAGCTGTCTTGCTGTTCCTCTAGTTGACCATCTTTTAAGAAAAAGTACTTCTTGTTCCTTATTTGTTGTACGCGTGCAAGCTTGATCTATGGGTCTCTCGCCACAGCGATCTATCTGCTCAGGCAGACTTGCTTTGTGATCAACTGTCTCCACATCTGCATCGTGCTGCATCAGAGCGAGGTGTGTTGTGTTGGCTAACAACGCTCTCCATTGTTGAGCATGGGTTTGCCTTAAGTTAGGGGGAGTTTCATGATGCCCTATGTTTAAGATTTGGATGGCAATCTGTTAACTTGCCTCAGACATGTTTGTGGTAGCTAGGCACCAGCCTATTATGCTGGAATAATTTTGAGCATAATAGGTGCCTGAAAGCATCAAGCATAATACTAGCATAATAGGCAGAATAATTATGTCATACTGTAAACAAAAATGTATGCCACTGAAAAAGGTGTACAGAACAGTTGATGCCACAGTGGAACATAGTTATTTGACATGACTATTATTATAGTTTACAATGCAACCAAATTCTTAATGCACAGCGAGCATTAACTTTTATTACATTTAACCAGTTATTCATAAGCAAACGTTTATCATTATTCATTAGAAAGTAACAAAACATGGGAACTGCAGAAAAATTTGAGCATAATTATGAGCATAATAGGCAAACGTTTTGAGCACTGCAGCATAGCATAATAGGCAAAATTAAAAGCATAATAGGCTGGTGCCTAGTGGTAGCTAAAGCTTTTTGTGTGGAGCATTCCTTTACTTGTCCCTGTGGCAGGATTCCATCTATCTGCCACAGTGAAGTCAGGGATTTAACTGCAAGTCTGTTGAGTGAGGTATGCAGTGATGTTGGTGTTGAGCCTGCTCTCCAGCTTTTAGATGGTGAGCCATTGCAATTTGCTACTGCCAATAAAAAATGGTGCCCATTTTGATTTTGTTGCCTTGGACTTTGGGGTCAAAATAGGCAGCGTGCATTTTTCAATGTCAGGGTGTTCAACCCTTTTGCATGCTCCTATTTTTGTTCCCACTTGTCCAGATGTTATCAGCTTCATGAATGTGAGAAATGATGGGCATATGATGAGCGTGTTAGAGAGGTTGAGAGAGCTTGCTTTTCACCATTGGTGTTTGCAGCTACTGGTGGCATGGGACCCACTGCTACAACTGTTTTTAGGAACTTGCTTCTATGGTTGCAGAGAAGCATAGCATTAATTACAGCAAAATTAATTCCTATTCTGGCTGTGATGTAGGCTTTGCTTTTCACTTTTAAGGTTTTCAGTGATGTGCTTGAGGGGTAATTGTTCTTCAAATTGCAATCCATCAATATCAAATAATGATCTGGCCTACTCCGAGGGTCACTTGGTGTCTGGTGGCCTTAATTGATCACTGGTATATTTACAATTGTCCAGCCAGCACTTTAACACCTAGTGTTAGGGGTGGTGGCAAGGGCAGTCCACCTAGCCCAGGAAAAAAGAAAAGAAAAATTACATGGTAAGAAGTCATCTTGCATGAAGACTAAACTAAAGCAGCTATTGTATGAAGTGTTTGGTTTTTGTGCATGTATCCTTTCAATTGTAATTTCATGTTTATGTAAATTACGTACTGTATGTGTACTGTATATTACATGTACTGTTTCGTTGATGTAATGGTTGTATAAAGTAAGCATGTTCACATACACTGTGTAACTAAGTGAGCAACTAGATATTATAAGTACAGCCATGTACAACATGGACAATAAGATTTCATTGCCACATTTCATATTACTATTGATTGTGATGTCACTATTACAAGTAGCTACTTCTACTGTCTACTATGTGAGACCGGATTCTGAACATCATGGAGGTAATAATACATTGCAATATTACCAACACACTGGAAGGTTATCTTCTAACACACAACTGCATTTTGCGCCAGGATTATTTGAATTATGGACCCCACTAATCATCAGCAATGTCACCAATTTTTCTCTCATTGGTAGCTCAACTGGTCAGACAACTATATTCTGTAACAACAGCAAGGCTGGTATTGTTATAGCTTATAGCAATACCATCAAAATAAAGAATATGGCTATCAATTATTGTGGATATAAATTTAACACGTTTTACAAATGGAATTCAAGAATCATAATAAGCAATTTAATGTTTGTGATGTGCGGAAACCTTTTATCCAGAATTCAACATTTTATTCCAAATTTAAGTTTGGTCTGTCATGTCAGTCCATGATCCCATTGGATGTTCAAAGTTACTTCAAGTTAGTTCAAATGCAATTTTAATTGATATCCACTCTGTAACTGAAGACATTAATTTAACAATAATTGGATTTTGTAATATTCCTCCTACTGATGAGTATGCAGTGTCATTTGTGACTGGATTTGCGAAAAGGGGTCTTCCACACACATCCAATTCTATAGTGTTCAAGAATGATTCAAATCTGAAAGTTTCACCATCCATTAACCGATGTTGGTGCTCATCTCTGACCAAATTTACAGTCAATAATTTTTTCCAATCTCAAGTTATGAATTGTCAAAGTATGTAAATTGGATGTGTGTGGAAGACCCCTTTTCACAAATTCAGTCACATTTACTGTTGATAATCACTCAAAACAGATCAATGTGATTAAGTCTCAAATGACAATAACTAGCTGTAAAGCTATTAGCATTAAAAGCAGTACTTGTAGAGGGGCTAATATCTTTAAAATTTCTCAGTTACAACTGGAAGGTATGACGTAGTGGTTGGCCAGCAAAAAGTACAAATGTAGTAATATCGTTATATTGCGTAGTGTCTTGTTCATCAATTCCAAATCAGAGTAACCTCAGCACACACATAGAGCTTAACAGTTGTGAAATTACGAACTTATATAAACATGTTAAATTGCTTGTTATCTATACTAAACAAAATACCTATCCACAATATCCTATTTTAATTCACATGATAAATTCTATCTTTTGTAATTTAAATAGATATGGTTGGTGGTTGGTGAGAGATAAGGAGATATGGTTGGTGAGGGGTTCTCATTAGGTTTATAATCTCTATTGTCATTGTTAGCAGGTCATGACCTCCTTTTTCTTTTGGTCTTCAACTTACAGCTTGGGTGAAGTTGTGATTCAGAATGGAAACCTCCTTGCCTCTGGGGCCCAACTTTAACTTTTTGCCCTGGGCCCCTTAATTTCTCTGGGCGGCTCTGATTGTGAGAGGAGTGCATCATGTACTTGGTTGTCTGTACCTACGTATATACCCAAACTTTTCCATTAGCAAAATGTTTTAGAGAGCCATTATACCTATAATCTAATCCAAAACAGCCAAGCTGTAAAAAAAGGGCGCGGCCCTCAAAAAGGCTATGGTGAAAAAGATGTAAAATCCAAGGTGCCAAGAAATGGCTGTGATAGTAGGTTAATGGTAAAAATTTTAATAACAACAATTCAGGTGAATTTTTGTGCCGCTTGGTCTTGGCAAAAAAATTCACCTAAATTGCCGTTATTAAAATTTTTATCATTAACCTACCATCACAGCCATTTCTTGGCTGCCACCTTGGATTTCACATCTTTTTTCACCATAGCCTTTTTGAGGGCCACACCTGTTTTTTACAGCTTGGCTGTTTTGGATTAGATTTCACTTCTTTTTGTATTTGTATACCCCAAAGCCGGCGATAGGCCGACTTTGGGACTTTTTTAACCTGTCTTTTTTTCTTTACTACAGGAAGAAGAAAAGATGAAGCAGATATACTTGAAATATTTATCAGTAAATGTACAAATTATATATATAATACATATGTGAGTGGTTCAAGTAAAATCAAAGAATTAATACCGTATTATAAAACTTATTTTTTAAATACAATTATATAATTTAGTCCGTGAGGAATGTCGTATCAACATAATAACTAATTTTGATAAATCTTGTGCATGGTGAAGTCATAATGATAATGTCATATTGATGACATCATAATGCTAAATTTTAGTCTGCATTTTTTTCAGATTTGTTCAAAAGAAATAAAATTTGGATTTTACTTGAACCTCTCACATATATTTATTACAGAACTCTTCATGGTGGTTTCTTTGTAACTGAACACTCTACAAAGTGACTTCTTCTTGCTGCTCTCTCTACAGGGTGAATTGTTTGTAGCTGAACAATCTACAAGGTAACGTCTTCTAGCTGATCTCTCTACAGGGTGATTTGTTTGTAGCTGAACAATCTACAAGGTAATTTCTTCTAGCTGATCTCTCTACAGGGTGATTTGTTTGTAGCTGAATTCTGTGCAGGTGATTTGTTTGCAGCTGAGCTCTTTACAGAATGGTTTCTTTGTAGCTGAACTCTCTACAAGGTAACTTCTTCTAACTGATCTTTCTACAGGACAATTTGTTTGTGGCTGAATTTTCTACAGGGTAATTTCTTTGCAGCTGAACTCTCTACATGGTGGTTTCTTTGTAACTGAACTCTCTACAAGGTAATTTCTTCTAGCTGATCTCTCTACAGGGAGAGTTGTTTGTAGCTGAACTCTCTACAGGTGATTTGTTTGTAGCTGACCTCTCTACAGGGTGATTTTTTTGTAGCTGAACTTTCTACATACAAAGTGACTTGTTCTAGCTGGTCTCTCTAAAGGATGACTCGTTTCTAGCTGATCTCTCTGCAGGGTGACTTGTTTCTAGCTGAACTCTACTGGGTGATCTGTTCATAGCTGAACTCTCTACAGGATGATTTGTTTACAGCTGAAAAATCTACATGGTGGTTTCTTTGCAGCTGAATTCTCTACAAGATGACTTCTTCTAGCTGAACTCTCTATAGGGCGATCTTCTCGTAGCTGAACTCTCTGCAGGGTGATTCGTTTGCAGCTGAACTTTTTACATGATGATTTGTTCATAGCTGAACACTCTACAAGGTAACCTCTTTTAGCTGATCTTTTTACAGGATAACTTGTTTCTAGCTGAACTCTCTACAGGGTGATTTGTTGGTAGCTAAACTCTCTACAATTCGATTTGTTTGCAGCTGAACTCTCTACATGGTGGTTTCTTTGTAGCTGAACTCTCTACAAGGTAGCTTCTTCTAGCTGATCTCTCTACAGGATGACTTGTTTCTAGCTGAACTCTCTACAGGGTGATCTTTTCGTAGCTGAACTCACTACAGGGTGATTTATTTGCAGCTGAACTCTCTGCATGATGGTTTGTTTGTAGCTGAACTCTCTACAAGGTAACTTCTTCTAGTTGATTTCTCTACAGGGTGACTTGTTTCTAGTTGATCTCTCTACAGGGTGATTTGTTTGTAGCTGAACTTTGTACAGTATGATTTGTTTGCAGCTGAACTTTCTACATGGTTGTTTCTTTGTAGCTGAACTCTCTACAAAGTAACTTCTTCTAGTTGATCTCCCTACAGGATGACTTGTTTCTAACTGAACTCTCGACAGGATGATCTGTTTATAGCTGAATTCTCTACATGGTAGTTTCTTTGTAGCTAAACTCTTTACAAGGTGACTTCTTCTAGCTGATCTCTCTACAGGGTGATTTGTTTGTAGCTGAACTATCTGCAGGGTGATTTGAACTTTCTACACGGTGATGTTTTCTAGTTGATCTCTCTACTCAGTCAGGATGATTTGTTTCTAGCTGAACTCTCTATAGTGTGATCTGTTAAGTTTCTACCTGATCTCTCTATAGAGTTATATCTTATTTGTATAGCTGAACTCTTTTACATGGTGGTTTTTTGATTGGTTGCTGAACTCTCTCTCCACGGTGACTTGTTTGTACTAAAGAGTGACTTGTTTGTAGCTGAACTCTCTACAGAGTGACTTACTTGTTGCTGAACATTGCATAAAGTAACTTGTTTGTAGCTGATCTAGATGAACTCTCTACTAGGTAGCTTTTTTGTAGCTGAACCCTTTATGCAGTGACTTGTTTGTAGCTGAATTCTCTACAGACTGACTTGTTGTAGCTGAACTCTCTACAAGGTGACTTGTTTATAGTTGAATTCTCTTCAGTGTGACTTATAATGTTCTGAATCTCTACAGCAACATATTTGTAGCTGAACTCTCTACAAGATGACTTGCTTGTAGCTGAATTGTCTATAAGATTAACTGTTTGTAGCTGAACTCCCTACAGAATAACTTGCAATGCCATACAATTCTATAATGGAGTAAGTTATAAACGTAGCTGAATGCTTTATTAGGGTGACTGTTCTATTAGAGTATCTCGATCTCGCATATGCTACAGGTAGTTGGCTTTGGAATCATAACTCAATGGTTTGTAATCCGATTCTTCTGTACTACTGCAAGGACTTTCTATGATAATTATTCCAGCTACACACCGATTTTCAGCTCACTGTTCTAAGCGGTTTGCCTGGTAGGCGTGAAATCTAATAGTTTTTTTTATTCATAAAAGTCGATCGCGTAATTGTGACATAGGTTGGGTTTTGTGTCATATCTCGATGGCCTTTAACTGGATTCCTTTCAAACCACAAAAAGGCACTCCTACGATAGTTGCTCCATCTACATATCAATTTTCAGCTCATTCCTTCAAGCGGTTTACCCTGTGGGTGTGACAGACCTTCGACCTCATTTTACGCAAATAATCGGTCATAACTCCGTGAATGTTCATCGGATTCGTACCAAACTTGGTACTGAGATTCGCCTTAATGAGCCTTTAAGTGTGCCAAATTTCAGTCCGATCCAAGCACGCATTCGTGTTTTAATGCGGATTTTGCAAAGTGTGCGAAAAGAAGTATATAGAAGAAGAAAAAAACGAAACCCCCCCCTATAACTTTGGCCGCTCGTATCTCGGAAATGGCTGGAGCGATTTTCTTTAGGTTGTTTTGTAGTTAAGGTAGCTAGTTTTGTAGTTAAAGTACTTAGTTTGGTAGTTAAGCTAGTTAGAATTTTGTATTTAATATATCTAATCTTTGTTTCATCTCCATTTTCTTCACATTTGGTATGTGGACTCCCCTACCTAGCCGGCACTTCTGTAGCAACTTTGGTTTCAATAGGATAAGGAATCACGGAGCTACAAAGGTGTGAAAATCGCGTTTACTTTCTTCCTGTAAATATACTCACGCTGTGGTGTGCCGGTTTCTTGGGCCGCACGACACACTACCGTGTGTCTTGATCTATAGGCATGCAGTATATGAAATATCTACAGGCAGAAAATATTATGAATTTTATGTGGAAATGTCTCCAAATTGCAGTATTTTAGCATCTATTTTTCAAAACTTTCCTGGAGGGGGGCATGCCCCCAAACCCCCTAGTTCCAGCATGCTTCGCATGCTGAGAAGTGTGCTTTGCACACCTCTACCCAAGAGATTAGTACCTTGAGTTAGCCCCCCTTTTATAAATCCCAGATCCGCTTCTGTATACGTTTGCCCAGAACCATGCACTTTTTCCGTCCTCATCAGCAGCAGGTTCACGAGGAAACACTCGGAAACTTCAGCTATCACCGGTGCCACATTCTTCCAGAATTACGTACGCAATTAGTTGTATGGGCTCCTTATGGGGATTTTTATTTCCCAACCTTTGATTTGCTGTATGATTATGATTACTGAAAACACAGTTACAAACTGATATGTTCAGGTAAGGAAAAAACATTACAAATCACATAGATGAGAGTCAATTATAATTTATCTAAAAATACTTGTAGAGATTGGGATTCTATTATGTCAGTTGGTAAATTGTTCCAATCGCGGATAGATTTGGGGTAATAGCTGAATTTATAATGATCTGTTCTAGCAAACGGAATCTCAAAATGGAAGGGGTGGTGGTGGCGGGTGGGATATGTGGTATTGGTGAAATAATTTGGGACTGTTAAGACTGATGAGGAGTAAACAATGTTGTAGAATACTTTTAATCTAGTCACGTATCGTCGGTGTTGAAGTGATGGCCATTGTAGATCTGCTAACATAGATGTAACACTACTGTTATATCGGTAGTCTGACTTGACCCAACGAGCAGCACGTCGTTGTACCATTTCTATACTTTGTATCTCCTTCTGCAAGTAGGGGTCCCATACTGCCGATCCATACTCCAACAGTGATCTCACTATACTGGTGTAGGCTAAACATTTAGTTTCTGCAGAACATCTATAAAGGTTACGTTTAACAAAGTTTAGCATCCTTGTTGCTTTAGAGATAACTTGATTGATATGAGGTGTAAATGACATTTTTGAGTCTAAGAGAATTCCTAAATAAGGGTGTTGGGTAACTCGCTGCAAAAAGTAATTTCTGATAGTATTATAATAGTTGAAAGTAGAGGAGGATGTTAGTCTACTACAGGTAAGTACCACACACTTGGAAGTGTTTAATTCCATTAACCAAGTTTCAGTCCACTTTAATATAATGTTGAGGTCATGTTGTAATAATAATTGATCTTGCTGACTATTGATAGTTCGATATAATATGCAATCATCTGCAAAAAGTTTCAAATGGGATGAGATGCCACACTTGATGTCATTAATGTAGAGCAAAAACATCAATGGGCCAAGAACAGTTCCTTGGGGAACACCTGACTGAACTTGCACAAAATTTGAATCATGTCCATTCACAACAACACGCTGTGTTCGCTGAGTCAGCCAAATCTTTATCCAGTCATAAGTTGTACCTTGAATCCCATAGTGAGAAAGCTTGTTTAAATAAATACTGCATGCATGGATTTTAATCCAGTATAGGCGTCATGAGATGCAGAAGAAGAGGGAGTATGGTGACCGTGTCCGTGAGGTGGAGTTTGCATCTTTTACTCCATTGGTGTTTGCCACAACTGGGGGCATGGGGAAGGAAGCCATCACATTTTATCGCCGGCTTGCTGAGCTCCTTTCCAAACGTAGTGCTTTATCGTACAGTAGTACTTTGGCGTGGATTCGCTGTACCCTGTCTTTCTCCCTGTTGAGGTCAGCGACGATGTGCATCCGTGGAAGCCGCTCCATCTCGTTTAGATCACCAGATGCTTCCCCGGAAATGGGCCTAACAAATGGCCCTAGGGACTTTTAGATGTCCCGCTTTTCAGTTCTTGTCCAGCACGTTTGCCTTTTGTGCTGGGGGTGGTAGGAAAGGGCATTACATCTAGCCCGGGAAAAGAATTGAATCAGGTCTAAATCATAAATCCTTTTTTAAAAAAATAAATAAAAAAAATTTTAATCCAGTAAAGTGCATTACGAAACACGAAGCATTGGCTACCATTAACTGGAACGGCAGCTTGTGAAACGTTTATTGAAGGTGTATAATTTAAGTAGCAAAAATATGTGTGAAAATTGGTAGGTTGGAAATTGCTATTCTAATACAACAAACAGCACTTTTTGACAAATGTGCCGAAATGTACATTTCTTGTAATCAAGATGCAAAATTCTTGTGCCCATGCATTTTTTTGCCAATTATCAGCCAGCACGGATCAAACTAACCTGCACTACTTAGGTATGTGTATTTTCTAGCGTCTGAACAAAGTGAAAGAGCAGGAAAACAAGCTCCCACATGAATGGGGTGTGGTATTGCGTCATGTCATCATGTGACGCAAGGGTATTTATATGTGTGTAATGTGCATTATATTCAATCTATGCCACGTGTACAATGTAAGTAGGTTGGCCCCTCCCTCCCTTATTTTCCTTAACAGATTGTTAGGTAGATGATGATAAATTGGATGGAAAGATTATGGACTTGATTGTGATTGGACATAACTTAATTGTTTTTAAATTGTCACGTGTTTTATGCATACATTGGGGTGGTGCTTTTTGGGTTTTTCCCTGGTGGTTTTTTTTTAAAAAGAAAGAAAAGGCCGCCAGGTTTTTCCTAGAGTAGTCTTGGGCTGGACTGCTCTGAATTTTTTTGTTAGTTTATTATGAATTTGCAAGCCCCCACCTCAATTTTTTATTCAAAGTTTTTATTGTATAGTAGGATTTGTCAATTGTGTGTGAGATGTAATCAGTTGTTAATAATAACAGCCAACCCTCAGTGGTGGCACAACCCTATCTAATCAGTTGTTAATAATGACAGCCGACCCCCAGTGGTGGCACAACCAAGTTAATCATATGGTAGCTGCATGTGTTGGGGTGTAAGGATATAAGTGTTGTGGGAGCTGTTATACTACTTTCTTCCTTGCTCCTGACAACGTGGTTTCATTTTCTTAAGAAACTTGAGGCGAAGTAAACTCATGTCCCAATGGCATGCGTACATTTTCTGCCCCGCGGAAGCGACTGTGACGTCAGGTGTCACCGCTCTATTGCGTTAATGCATATCCGTTCACGTGGGTTTGTCCCCTCTTTGAAAGGGCTATTACTTCGTATTCCGGTTATATTGTGTGCTGTTGTCAGAGAAAGACTGAAAGAAGAAATGGCGTTTATTAATCCTGGTATCGCTATCCTGAAGACCTGGTACGGAATAATGGAAATAGCATTGCGTGGAGCATGCGCGGTATGCTAAATTTAATCATAGATAATAGAGTAAAGGGATAGGAAACGCAATAACGTGACGTCACAAAATACGTACATTTCTATTGGAATTCCGTGTAGTACGTCACGAACATACTCGTTACGCTTGCTGCGCTTGTATCAAAGAGAAACAAATTGTTGTAACGACAGAATTTTGTAACCAACGACTGTGAAACTTCGCTACAGTGAACTCAAGTAAGTAATCGAGGGAAATAGGATGGTACCAACCCTCAAGGAAGTTATACGCAAAATTAAAGGAGATTGAAAGTGAAAAAAACGGCCCAAAAATTACTTTAAACCACTTTACTTTCTTCGTAAATATATTCTATCCTTTTAACTGTGATAAACCTATTCCTTACCATTTAACAGAGGGAACCAGAGGAAATATCGGAGCAAAACAGGAACTGTTGCTTGAAGAAACGACTAAGTATCTTCCATTTTTAACCAAAAGTTTAAACCACCTTGCAGTACAACGCAACGGTAAAAGACTGTGTTGGTGACACGCCTAGCTTACCACAAGATTCTAAAGTGGAACCGGCTATAAAAGAAGCGGTATGGACGAGGCATGAAGGTACGATGAGCGAAAGTGTGACAGCGTGTAACAATCACGGTTAATGCGATACGCTTTGTTACAAAATCTACGGTCTGAATTCTCTCGCCAAAATCTCTCACATAGGCCTAAATACTTACTGTAGTCTGTTGGATTACTATTTACGCTGTTTAGAACACTAATTCTCACAAAACTGTCTTGTCCTTTCAAGTCACGCGTAACGGAAATCAAACCGGAAATCGCTTGCGTTTCCTATCCCTTTACTCTATTATCTATGATTTAATGTAGCTGACTATAAGTGGCCGGTCAAACCAATGATTCACAGGCGTCTCCGTATGCTTGCTTGAAGTGCCACAAAATTTTCATTACTATATATATAATATTTGTGGCTAGTGGATTTGCAGCTATTAGGTTTGCTTACAAAACAGCCTAAAATAATTGAAACTGGAATCTAGTTGGTTTGGCCTAATTTAATGTCTAATGTTTAATGATAAGCTGGTAGCTAACTGCATCAATTCTATGAACTGTTTTTTAAGCAGTGCCCTACAATTTAAAACATAGCTATATATAACTAACAACCAAGTACCAGAAGCTAAAAACAAATTAGCAATACAGTATCAAGAGTATATAATTATAGTGATTGATGAATGTTTTAGGTGTCTTACACTCTGGTAGTACTGATTTTGTCATATGCATTGCAGAGTGTATATTGTAATTGTATAGTTTATGGTTTCCATCAATTAAGCGCATGCTTAAATTGATATGCATACAGCATTTTATATACTGTTTTATGGGGCTTCACATATATAAAATAATACTTCATTTTATATATGTGAAGCCCCATAAAACAATTTTCCCCTGCAAGCTGAAGTATTCACGGTATGGTAATGATAACTAATTTAATACACGTTGCGCAAAATCCGGTGTCTTTAAAATGTATTGAAACCTAAGGACCTTTACACTTCACGGGAGCCCAAACCATACCGTTTATTCTTATTATAAGAACGTACTTTTTAAATTTATTTTTATTCATTTATTATTAATGAACGTACTTTTATAGCAGCTACTGCACCACACAATGACGTGAAAATTGGAAAGATACGCTGTGTTGTGATCGGGAAATCAGTGATCTTGTGTCAAATGGTAGTGATATCTTAAGTTTTAAAGGCTGCATCTTTCCTAAAACGAGGTATTTTTACTCTTATAAGTATTGAGGAGCGTTAGGCAACACAACATGGCCACTAAACCTACTGTAACGGGTGAAATAATCGCCTAGTATTGGTAGAATCACAGCGATGAAAGATCGCCTATTTCTGCGATAAAATTTTGCATAGCGATGTTCCCAGTCTTGTAGAAACGTAGTAACAAAGTTATCTCACTAAGTAGATTTTCTAGGTGCTAAAAACAAAGTCACTAGAGTCTTCTTGCATGCTAAAGTCGCTCTACAACACAGCGAATCTTCACAAACTATATACCATCGTGATGCTAACAACCTGAAGATTACAGTTTCGTTTTCATAATAAGAATAAACGGTATAGTTTAGGCTCCCGTGAACTCGCCCCATAGGCTTCAATACATTTTAAAGGACACCGGATGTTGCGCAATCGCAATTATTAACCACCGCATTCCTTAGCCCTTGTGTGAAAGTGGGTTATTCTGTGATGCAGATTTTCAGAAGCTTCTGGAGCTACACTATTAATTTATCCTTGTTGAATAGTGTTGTGATCTATAGTTAATATGCAGCGATATTGATGACTTACTGTATCAATTATGACATCATTACTGTGCAAGTTGTCTTGAGCTCTTTTGTGAGCTAGGTAGGCACTTTGTGGTGAAGTTTTAAAATGATTTCTGGCCTTGTAGCTATTCGCAAGCACTGTATTGCTTCACCATCTAACTAACCTAGTAGAATTTCATCCTAAACATATATTTTAATTTTGCTTGCCATATCAGTCTTTATTCGAGTTCAGTCTAGTGTTTAGACTCTAACACCACCCAATACTTAGCTACCTATGCAGGGGATGATGTTGTTAAACATTAATGTAATCAATGTGGAATAACGGAATAAAATATAGTTTCTTTGTTGGGATAAATTAATGTAGTATTTTAAGTTTTCAGTCACTAAATTAATTATGTACCGAGAGACAATGCACTCTTACAGTGCATTAACTTGCCTAAGGGTGCAAGGACACATAGTATGTACACGGTTTATATGTTCATTGGTAGTTCATACAAACTACACTGAAGACTAGTATCTGTGCAAAGGACATCAAGTTTGCTCTGAACAGCTATCTGCTATATGAAAGAGTTACTAAGAAGGGGTAAATGGAGCAATTTCCCCTATTTGGGGCCCAGTTAAAATGTAGGGCTCTACTTTTATTTTCTGCCCCTTGTCCCTGTTGGCCCTACCAGTGTCTTCTCAGATAGATTTGATAAAATAAATATGCTTAGTTGACTTTACAAACCACACTGGCAGAACACACTGGCAGAGCTATCAGGTGGAACAGATAGAAATTTCTCAATTAGTGTAACTTCTAGTTGTATAATTTGTGATTAGTTTTGTAATTAAGTAATTATTAATCTGGTTCAATAATCAGTATCGACTCTGATATTGGCTACTAGCTGATTAATCAAACCAAAGCTGAGATATACACTGCACTGTGTAGTACAATGATGTGGGGGATGCTAGACAATGAGCCTCAAGTCCATGTAGGGCATATTCACTGCTACTCAGTGGTTTATTGCATCATCACCTTCAAGCTGTTTATTTTCAAGGGAAGCCATGATGAGTCTAAGCCAAAAGAGTCAAAGCAGTGAACTAAGTAACCATATATTTTGTAAACCCTCAGTGCTGTAGAGGACCAGAAACAGAGCTATGTTGAAATCATTCTTTTAATTACCCTACCAGAATTGCTGACACTCTATGACTGCATATTAACTGTTAGTGCCTGTTAACATAACCAAGCACAGCCCAGGAAAATACTGCTCTCTTTATAAGGACATTTTTCATTAACAAAAAATAGAACACAGTTATATCCTGAGTGTTATGCTCCTTTGTGCTTTGCGGTGCTTATGAGCTCCTTCCTTTACACACAAATTGAACCTCAACCCTTTGCCATTCATCCCCCCAAGGACAGTCAGTGTTGTTTGTATGGATTTGCAGATTCTAGAGTAGAGGTGTACCGATAATCGGATCGGCTACAATATCGGCCACCGATATGGCATTTTTTACCAATATCCGTATCGGTACAGAACAGCAGGAGGACCGATATCGCTACCGATATTTATACAGTAGCAATGGTTTGTACATAAGCGGATTGTGCATTGGTTTTCTACGTTATTCATGTGGTTCATTAGTGCCAGTGGCTTATTGTTCACTCTGCAACAAGCGCTACGCTACGAGAAGCCATATAAATGCACACGATTCTAGTGTTCAGTCTTTACAAATGAAGCAGTTATAGAGTACCTTTGTAATAAAAGAAGGGTCACAGGATAACCAAGGAAACTTGCTGTATCAGCTTCCTCACAAGCCATTAGAATGCGGAGTAATGCAGAAATATCCGTTACTTTTAGGCTTCATGGGAGTATACATAAAAATATTTGTGGGTGCCTAATTGTCTGGATTGCACAACAGAAACTCAAGCTGTATACCACCACAGGTACAGTATAGCAATGAATACATGCACATGTTGTACATAGGATAGGTAATTGTACATTTTCGTGTACTTAAAAAATATCGGATCGACTATCGGTTATCGGCTTCTTTGGTTGCATCAATATCGGATATCGGTACATGCCAAAAACCCATATCGGTACACCTCTATTCTAGAGTGCATTTCCTTAACTACCATTCCATTCCACATTCCATGTCCCTTATACAGTGCATAGCTTAGTTATATGCAGGATACCCCCACTGTACCACAATGGTTATGTGGCACTGAGTGTGTAAACTACTCAATTAGCAAGCTAAAATTCATCATTGTGATGTAAGCCACTAGAATGCACACTTTGTTTACTTACTTACTTTTAAGGTAATATATATACAGAATTGGTAGCCATACAAAAATAGCCCATGCGTGGTTACCATACATACATTAGTCTTGGTAGTGAATCGCACGGTCAAGAAACTACAAAGCACACACCCACAATAAAAGACACATGGCCACTACTGAGTTTTATGTGTATAGGGACAGTTTTGTAAGACTAGCCCAGGATTATGCAACATCTCTCAATCTTTTTTAAATGTTAAAAAATATATTAGTAATGACTTTTTTAAAAGAATTAAATTAATAATCAGTATAACATCTCTCAATAGATTTGTATTGCATTACATAATAAAAATCCTTAGACTCTATTTAGACTGTTTTGGGAGTGTAATAAATCTCATATACTCCACCTTGTTTTCTAATATACTCCACGCCTTCAGACGCAATATAACATATGCTCAAAAATTAGGCTTATCCAATCGCTATGCATTGTTCATGTGCAGTGATTTAACAAGCACGATTATTTTGTCATGTGAGGACGCACAGTTGCCATGGCGCTAGTATTATCGCAAGAAAACCAGCTGCTTTTGCCAAGCCTACAGCAGAAACAGCCATGGATGAGGTAAGTAATGTGAGTGTAATGTGAAACTCTCAGGCCCTTAGTAGCGCCCTCGCTTTGTTTGTGCGCTACAGCCCAGGCCTCCGAGTTTATAAATTTCATAGACTCCACATTGTGCCCGTATAACTATCATTTAATTGTCATTTTCTTACGATCCCTTTAAAATAAACAAACAAGCATAGCTATTTATAGACATATTTCACTTCATTTATATACGCCTACCATCAATGTATACCCGTGATTGTACAGTCCATGTAGCACAGACATTATCTACCATATAGTGGGTTACATTCAAAGCAGAAGATTTTGCAAAATCTGAATTTTGAAGCTTTTAATTTCGAAGAGTGCATATTTTAATGTCCGGATAGATTTCAAATAAATGGAAATCTGTATCTCTAAGTATGAAGATACATGGATGTTTGCAAAAGACTGACTTACTGATGGAATAATCTCCACCCCTGTGCACTGCAGAGAATTAAGACTAGGTAGGGTTTCCAACTCAAAATGAGAAGGTGCTTCCTTTTTTGTTTCTGGAGATTCTGACCTTTAAGATAAAACAAACAAGTGCCAATTTAATATTGGATTGCTTGTAACATTGGGTATCAGCATAAGCAGTTTAACACACAAAAACATAAAAAGTGCATGGTGATGTGACCAAAAATTCCATAATAGTTACACTAGACAGCTTAATTGAAAAATGATTGCAGTTTAGGATGATCTATATGTAACAGTTGGTATATTTCTTACCTTATTAAAGACTTCTACATCTTGCAGTGCTATAGCACATCCTGTAATGGGATTGTTGGCCATGTGACCACTTTTTGGGTATTTACAGTTAAAACTGCACTGATATTGAAGGCAATAGACAGTTTAATAATATATTGGCACTTGTTTGTGTTATCATATGGTCAGTCTGTGTAAAAATCATCAGAAACAACTAAAAGGCTGAGGTATCATCCTATTTTGCAGTGGAAATCCTATATGAAGGGATTTTTAGTCATGTGATCATGCACTTTTTGGATATATACATATGCTAAAATTATGCTAATATTGAATGCTGCAAAAAATCCAATAACACCTGTTTGCTTTACCGTAAAGGTAAATCTGTGTGAAAATCTCTAGAAAAAAACAAAATGAAGCACCTTCCTATTTTGAATGGAAACCCTAGACTAGGAAAGTGGAGTAAATTTACTGGCTGATCGTGGTTAGGCATAGATTTTAGAGCAGACAGCATCAATTCCCATTCTGAATCTCCAGTTTTCTGGTTATTGACACAGTATTGTTACAGTTCTCGACGAATGCACAAATAAATTGCTGAAAGTTGATTGTTACTTTCACCTGTGGGAATTATTTTTGAAGACGTGGGAATTTATCTTCGAAGAGAAGGGCCTCTTTGAAGATAAAACCCTTCAAAAATTAGCAAGTAAATTTATCTATGTCTATAATATTTATTGGGAAATTATTGCAGTCTTTAATTGTTCTAGGATAAAAACTATAATGTTAATGGTGGCTTGTGGCAGGATGAAGTGATTCAAATTGGGATGCGGCCGGCATAATTTAGGGCATAATAGGATGTGGCTAGCATTTTGAGTTGATTAAAAAGCTGCATAATTTCATTAAAAAGATCAAGATATTCTAATAATAGAACAGTCAGAAACTCAAATAGAACAGTCATTGAATATTATTTACTCTAATAAAGCAGTCACATTGAAATGAAATACTCTAATACAACAACCACCTAAATAATTCAATACCATTAAAAAGCTTAAACGTCAATGAAAATGGTCTGATACAGCAATAAACTGGCATTATTAGCCAATTATGGTGGCATAATTTTGGGAATAATTGACAATTCTCAAATGCATAATAGGTGATTTTTTGAGCAGCACAATGTTCAATTTTTGGAGCATAATAGCCTCATGCCTAGATTCAAATGGTGTTGTGTGTGAAATTGGGTTCTTGGTAATGTGAAGGGATGATGATTGGTAGTGTATTGTTAATTATTTTGTGACCCTGATGATTGATGATGCTGTTGTAATGTGGGTATATTAAGAGAGGATAATAATGATGTAACACTGGTAGTTCTAGAGTATTTAGATAAAATCCATCGTGCAGCTCTTCTTTGTAACTTATAATATGGATTGTCAAACTGAGAATGCAGAATACATGAAAACTTCTGGTAGTCTTCAAACAAGCTGAACAGCTTTGTTACATAGCAATACCCACCTCAGTGACAAGAAGTCACTCATATTGTGGCTTTCATGTTAATAAATATGCATACCATATTAATTGGTTAATGCGGCATCTTTAATAGTAGCCACATTTGAATAATAGCCACACTGTTCCCTTACAGATAGAGCATAAATGCCACCCTTGGATAAATTCCACTGCCCTTGGATAAATTCCATGGCTATTATTTGAATCCAGTAGTCTATGAATGTTATCTACTTGTCAGAAAAGTGAAGTAGTTTGGAGGCCATACCTTTAATTTGCTGTTCACTCTTGAGTCCTTTTTTAGTGCACATCATGCTAATCATAATAATTATATAAAGCTGAAAAGCTGTCTATCTATCTGTCTGCTTTGTGATGCCAGTAACTTACCAAACAAAGCACGTATCAACATGGGACTTTAACAAAAGTAAGTGCTCATCATCTGGCAACTCCAAGATTGCTGTTACAAATCACTATGTGCTTCCACTCGTTCTCTATACAGCATTGAAGGAATCGGGTAGAGGAATATTTGGGCTACATTCCTGTCAGCTGCATTCCATTACTAACTACACGATAAACAGCTCAGCTGATATAGCACCTCCCTGAAATTATTGTGGTCATTGGCAGTGTAGGCTGAGGGTTTGAATTCAGCCACAGGTACAAAAATTAGTACATTGAACTGTTAACCCAAAGGTCCAGGGTTCAATTTTTGCCCATGACATATGATAATTTTTTTTTTCTTCTCAGTGCCACCTTTTCATGGCACACTTTTTCATATGTGAGCTATTGACAGCGCTTACTCAACAATCTGTGCATGTATCGACATGATTCATATGCAAAATGAAAGACCCACCATCTGGATATATTGCAAAGTTTATTGCAAGCTTCTACATGCATTCTTTCATATGCTACAGCACGTTGAGGGCCATGATGTAGAGAAACCTTCTGGTTTTGTCTACCTTTTTGGTGCATACTTTTTCTAACTTAACTTTTTTTTGCTTATAGTAAGTTCATAGCACCTGGTATTGCTTCACAGCATATGGACTGTTGGAAAAGTATATAGTAGCATGTTAGATAGGTATAGGGCAGGCATGGGCAAGCTAATTGGGTGCATGTTGTTTTGTCTGTGTGTTTGTCCGTGTGTTCTATTAGAGTAAGTGCCACCTCTTTAGTAACTTCAATTCTGTATGACATTAACTGCTTGCCTAATTATAAAAATAAGAAACCTGAGGTCAGGAAGTGTTAAGCTAATCCTTTACTTGTAATACAATATATATATAGACCATGCTACAGTTTCTATGTGATAGGACACGTACTACTAGCACTAAATAGTTTGGACATGTGTTGACAATATGCTTTAGCTTACATGGTTCTGCTGTTTAGTTAATGTGGATGTTCACATCTGTTTACTATTAGGCTTGCATAATATAGAACAAAAATCAAGTAAAAATGTAGAAATGTTTGCGCATGTAGGGCAGGTACCAATGAAGGTACTCTTCTTCTGTCCATGTGTACCAGTCAGCTGCCCACTTCAGTCCTGGCAACCAATCTCCAAATCGCAGTAGGGGGTCATCTCCTGTGTAAGGATCTACTGGTGGGGCTTTTTCCTTGCAGTGGTGTATTGGTCATGGCCCAGGTTGACTAGCTTGTTTAGTGCTTGTAGAAACAGGAACGGAGTTTCTTGACAGCTGGTGTAGTGCAGCAATTTCTTCATCTTTTACTGACAACATTTCATCAAATTCCTTACTCCCCAGGAAAGTAGGTATACTGCAACTTTTATTTGTGCTATATGAAATAACAATTATGGATTCTTGATAATTGATGACTATGTGTTTAGTTATCAGGTTGCGTATAGGTATTAGTATAGATAGTAATGGAGCACTATTTTTGCTGTGGTACAGGATGAGGGAAAGTAAAATTATTACATCTACAGTTACGCCATAGAATTTTTTTTAAATGATTAAACACTTACTAATTTAAGTAACAGACAAAACTGTTATACTAGCTGATATCTTCAACTAACCACAATGTGTTACTGTTAATGTTATCTAATCAAAAACAGCCAAGCTGTAAAAAAAGGAGTGCGGCCCTTGAAAAGGCTATGGTGAAAAAAGATGTGAAATCCAAGGTGGCGGCCAAGAAATGGCTGTGATGGTAAGTTAATGGTAAAAATTGTAATAACGACAATTCAGGTGAATTTGGTGCCGCTTGGTCAATTGGCACAAAATTCACCAGAATTGTCGTTATTAAAATTTTTACCATTAACCTACCATCACTAGGCCTGAGCCTATTATGCTTTTGAAATTGCCTATTATGCTTTTGAGCATTGCTCCAAAATTTCCCCTATTATGCTCCAATTATGCTCAGTTGTGTACCACTATGCTCCAAATATGCTCATATAAAATTGTGTCTTGAATGCTCATTAGAGTACCTAATGCATCTGTGAACGTTCTATTAGGATATTTCATTATGCGGTGACTGTTCTATTAGAGTATATCGATCTTCAACTAATCTTTTCTTCACAACGTAGCTGTAAATCTGATTTTTACCATGTTTGCACACTATCCCATTCTGCATCAGGCAGAATTTCAGCTTCTCAAATAACCAATGCACAAAAATTTTTCCTAATATGCTGGCATTATGCTGATGCTTTTGGCTTCCTATTATGCCCCAAATTATGCTGACATAATCGGCGCAGGCCTAACCATCACAGCCATTTCTTGGCCGCCACCTTGGATATCACATCTTTTTTCCCCATAGCCTTTTCAAGGGCTGCACTCCTGTTTTTTACTGCTTGACTGTTTTTGATTAGATTTCACTTCTTTTTGTATTTGTATACCCCAAAGCCGGCCTATGGCCAGCTTTGGGACTTTTTAACCTATATATTTTTCTTTACCACAGGAAAAAGAAAAAGATGAAGCAGATTTTATAAATACTTTAACTCATTCTGATTTTATCAGTAAATAAATGTACAAATTATATATATAATGCATATATCAAGAGTTCATTATATGTGACTGGATTTGCAAAAAGGTACTTTTTTCACACACAGAATTTGACCAATTTTTTTAACTTTAAAGTTTCATAACTTTTGTATCATTGCTTATAATTGCCTGAAATGTTATATGAGTGCAGCTAAAGTATCAGGCTACATTTTGAAACTAAGAACAAGTTAATCAGTGTAAAGAGTCAAGCGTTACATCATTTTGTTTGCTGGCATGTAAAATGTGTGGAAAAGGTACCTTTTCGCAAATCCGGTCACATATTATGAACTCTTGCATATATTTATTACATGTCAATTAATCCCCACAGGATAATTTGCAGCTGATCTCTCTACTGGGTGACTTGAAATGTAGCTGAACTCTCTACAGGGTGATCTGCTTGTATGTAGATGAGCTCTTTACAGGATTCTCTCTACAGGGTGACTTGACTCTAGCTGAACTCTCTGCAGGGCTATCTGTTTGTAGTTGAATTCTCTACAGGGTGATTTGTTTACAGCTGAACTCTCTACAAGGTAACTTCTTCTAGCTGATCTGTCTACAGGGTGACTTGTTTCTAGCTGGTCTCTCTACAGGGAGATTTGTTTGTAGCTGAATTCTCTACAGGGTGATTTGTTTGCTGCTGAACTCTCTACATGGTGGTTGCTTTAATTTGTAGCTGAACTCTCTAAAAGGTGACTTCTTATAGCTGAACTCTCTACAGGGTGATCTTTTCATAGCTGAACTCTCTACAGGATGATTTGTTTGCAGCTGAACTCTCTACATGATGATTTCTTTGTAGCTGAACTCTCTACAGGGTGATTTGTTTGTAGCTGAAATCCCTACAGGTGATTTGTTTGTAGCTGAACTCTCTACAAGGTGATACTTCTAGGTGATCTCTCTATAGGATGACTTGTTTCTAACTGAACTCTCAACAGGGTGATCTGTTCATAGCTGAAATTTCTACTGGGTGATTTGTTTGCAGCTGAACTCTCTACATGGTGGTTTCTTTGTAGCTGAACTCTCTACAATGTGACTTCTTCTAGCTGAACTCTCTACAAGGTGACTTGTTTCTAGCTGATCTCTCTACAGGGTGACTTGTTTCTAGCGGAACTCTCTACAGGTGATTTTTTTGCAGCTGAACTCTCTACATGGTGGTTTCTTTGTAGCTGAACTCTCTACAAGGTAACTTCGTCTAGCTGAGTTCTCTACAGGGTGTTTGTTTGCAGCTGAATTCTCTACGTGGTGGTTTCTTTATAGCTGAACTCTCTACAAGGTGACTTCTTCTAGCTGAACTCTCTACAGGGTGATTTGTTTGTAGCTGAACTCTCTACAGGTGATTTGTTGTAGCTGAACTCTCTACAAGGTGATACTTCTAGGTGATCTCTCTACAGGATGACTTGTTTCTAACTGAACTCTCAACAGGGTGATCTGTTCATAGCTGAACTTTCTACTGGGTGATTTGTTTGCAGCTGAACTCTCTACATGGTGGTTTCTTTGTAGCTGAACTCTCTACAAGGTAATTTCTTCTAGCTGAACTCTCTACAGGGTGACATTTTTCTAGCTGATCTCTCTACAGGGTGACTTGTTTCTAGCTGAACTCTCTACAGGTGATTTGTTTGCAGCTGAACTCTGGTTTCTTTGTAGCTGAACTCTCTACAAGGTAACTTCTTCTAGCTGATCTTTCTACAGGGTGATTTGTTTGTAGCTGAATTCTCTACAGGGTGATTTATTTGCAGCTGAACTCTCTACAAGGTGACTTCTTCTAGCTGAACTCTCTACAGAGTGATTGATTTTTTTTGCAGCTGAACTCTCTACATGGTGGTAGCTTTGTAGCTGAACTCTCTAAAAGGTGACTTATTCTAGTTGAACTCTCTACAGGGTGATCTTTTCATAGCTGAACTCTCTACAGGATGATTTGTTTGCAGCTGAACTCTGGTTTCTTTGTAGCTGAACTCTCTACAAGGTAACTTCTTCTAGCTGATCTTTCTACAGGGTGATTTGTTTGTAGCTGAATTCTCTACAGGGTGATTTATTTGCAGCTGAACTCTCTACAAGGTGACTTCTTCTAGCTGAACTCTCTACAGAGTGATTGATTTTTTTTGCAGCTGAACTCTCTACATGGTGGTAGCTTTGTAGCTGAACTCTCTAAAAGGTGACTTATTCTAGTTGAACTCTCTACAGGGTGATCTTTTCATAGCTGAACTCTCTACAGGATGATTTGTTTGCAGCTGAACTCTCTACAGGGTGATTTGTTTGTAGCTGAACTCCCTACAAGGTAACTTCTTCTAGCTGATCTATCTACAAGGCGATTTGTTTGTAGCTGAGTTCTGTACAGGGTGTTTGTTTGCAGCTGAACTCTCTACATGGTAGTTTCTTTGTAGCTGAACTCTCTACAAGGTGACTTCTTCTAGCTGATCTTTCTACAGGGTGATTTGTTTGTAGCTGAACTATCTACAAGGTAATTTCTTCTAGCTGATCTCTCTACAGGGCGATTTGTTTGTAGCTGAACTCTCTACAAGGTGACTTCTTCTAGCTGATCTTTCTACAGGGTGTTTTGTTTGTAGCTGAACTATCTGCAAGGTAACTTCTTCTAGCTGATCTCTCTACAGGGCGATTTGTTTGTAGCTGAGTTCTCTACAGGGTGTTTGTTTGCAGCTGAACTCTCTACATGGTAGTTTCTTTGTAGCTGAACTCTCTACAAGTTAACTTCGTCTAGCTGAGTTCTCTACAGGGTGTTTGTTTGCAGCTGATCTCTCTACAGGGTGACTTGTTTCTAGCTGAACTCTCCACAGGTGATTTGTTTGCAGCTGAACTCTCTACATGGTGGTTTCTTTGTAACTGAACTCTCTACAAGGTAACTTCTTCTAGCTGATCTTTCTACAGGGTGATTTTTTTGTAGCTGAATTCTCTACAGGGTGATTTATTTGCAGCTGAACTCTCTACAAGGTGACTTTTTCTAGCTGAACTCTCTACAGAGTGATTGATTTTTTTGCAGCTGAACTCTCTACATTGTGGTTTCTTTGTAACTGAACTCTACAGTGTGATTTGTTCGTAGCTGAACTCTCTACAGGGTGATCTGTTCGTAGCTGAACTCCCTACAAGGTAACTTCTTCTAGCCGATCTTTCTACAGGGCGATTTGTTTGTAGCTAAGTTCTCTACAGGATGATTTGTTTGCAGCTGAACTCTCTACATGGTAGTTTCTTTGTAGCTGAACTCTCTACAATGTGACTTCTTCTAGCTGAACTCTCTACAGGGTGACTTGTTTCTAGCTGATCTCTCTACAGGGTGACTTGTTTCTAGCTGAACTCTCTACAGGGGATTTGTTTGCAGCTGAACTCTCTACAAGGTAACTTCTTCTACCTGATCTTTCTACAGGGTGATTTGTTTGTAGCTGATCTCTGTACAGGGTGACTTGTTCCTGCTGAACTCTCTACAGGTGATTTGTTTGCAGCTGAACTCTCTTACATGGTGGTTTCTTTGTAGATGAACTCTCTACAAGGTTACTTGATCTCTCTACAACATGACTTGTTTCAAACTGAACTCTCTACAGTGTGATCTGTTCATAACGGAACTTTCTACTGGGTGATTTGTTTGTAGCTGAACACTTTGCATGATTGTTTCTTTGTAACTGAACTCTCTACAAGGTAACTTCTTCTAGCTGATCTCTCTACAGGGCAATTTGTTTGAGCTGAACTCTCTACATGATGGTTTCTTTGTAGCTGAACTCTCTAGGTACCTTCTTCTGGCTGATCTGACTACAGGGTGACTTGTTTGTAACTGAATTCCCTACAGAATAATTTGCAATGTAATACAATTGAGTAAATTATAAATGCAGCTGAATGCTTTATTAGGGTGACTGTTCTATTAGAGTATCTCGATCTCGCATTTGCTACACGTAGTTGCCTTTCGAATCATAACTCAGTGGTTTGTAATCCAATTCTTCTGTACTACTGCAAGGACTTTCTATGATGATTATTCCAGCTACATACTGATTTTCAGCTCATTGCTCTAAGCGGTTTGCCTGATAGACACGAAAACTAATGGTTTTTTATTCATAAAAATCGATCGCGTAATTTTGACACAGGTCGGGTTTTGTGTCATATCTCCATGGTCTTTATCCCGATTCCTTCCAAACCACGAAAAGGAACTCCTACGATGGTTGCTCCATCTACATAGCAATTTTCAACTGATTCCTCAAAGGAGTTTACCCTGTAGGCGTGACAGACCTTCGACCTTATTTTACGCTAATAATCGGTCATAACTTCGTGAATGTTCATCGGATTCCTACCAAAGTTGGTACACAGATCCGCCTTAATGAGCCCTTTAAGTGTGACAAATTTCAGCCCGATCCGAGGACGCATTCGTGTTTTATGGCGGATTTTGCGAAGTGTGTGAAATGAAGTAGAAGAAAAAAACGAAGAAATTAAAACGAAGATTTGTTCGCTAGTATCTCGGAAATGGCTGGAGCGATTTTCTTCAAATTTGGTGTGTAGACTCCCCTTACTGGCCGGCACCTCTCTAGCAAATTTGGTTCCAATCGGGTAAGGGATCACAGAGCTACATAGGTGTGAAAATTGCGTTTTCTTTCTTCCTGTTAATATACTCACGGGTGGCACGCCGGCTTCTTGGGCCGCACGACACACTACCGTGTGTCTTGATTTTTTTTTTTTTCCCGGGCTTGATGGACTGCCCTTGCCTACCACCCCCAGCACATAAATGGCCTGTGCTGGACAAACCGGGACTTTCTTAGTCCACGGCAAACTGAGACTCTGCCCGAATCAGCTCCACAATTGGGGGAGTCTTAACATAGTGACCGATGGATGAGCGGGCTCCGCGGATGCAGTGTATGGAGGACCGCAAGAGAGAAAAAGATAGACAGCACCTTAACCACCCCATGACAACAGAGTAATCATCGCCCCACTTATTTGAAAGTTGATGAGCCAAGCGTTGATAAAAAACAGAAGCCTCATGAGCCAGACCACCAGAGGCAGACATTACCAGGGGGGTAAAAGAGGCATGCTCCTCCTCCCTAATTCTCTGAGCATACGCGCGTTTCTTAATGTTCTCATGCCTCCGATAACAGGAGGCCAGTGATGAGGACGCATTAGAAGCAGCCAGAGGGTTGAACACCCGCACATCCACAAAACATCTTTCACTTCTTCCACCCCAAAAACCATTCATGGCGATGTCAAGACGGGTACCATCTTGGATATTGGCAGAAGCAGGGTAGTCCTGCTGTGAAACCGGCTGGAGCTCTGGTTCAGCAGCTACCTGAGAGCATACTTCAGTCAACAGGGTAGCAGTTAGATCTCTGATCTCATTGTGTCGGATAGAAGGTAAGCCACCCTTGGGACAGGATAAAGCATGCTCCACTGAAAAGGAAGTCCCACATGCACAGTGAGCAGGAGTCCGCTGAGGAGACCACCCATAACGTAGTGCCACGGCATCATGAAATGCGGACTTATGCAGTGCAAAGCCATGTTCCTGTAGGGGCCGGGTGGTAAGCCAGTTGGAGGCCCCTTTGGCTGAGGCTAGATCTAAAGCGCGTTGAGAGGCCGTGTGTGTGTCTTGATATAGGCCCAAAGTGTACCTACTGAAATTTAAGGGGCCGTGTGTGTGTCTTGATATAGGCCCAAAGTGTACCTACTGAAATTTAAGTATGTGTAGGTTATTACACAAATCCAGGTATCTTCGCTATTTTAGAGACCTGAGGAATGGCACAATAATCACCGAGGACGAAGATACCGTGGATTTGGGCAATAACCAATTTAGACTATGGCTCGTGCGGCTCTGGTCACTGCCAATAATGGCGGCTTCCTGATCGAATTAGTGTTAAACAACTCACTGGCAGGCTTCTTAGATGAATACAATCATCTCTATTATCCAGCAATGTTTTCTTCACACTCTAGTGATGATTTCTGATGGCTGTTGTGACTGGAATCCAGCAAAACACATGACGCACATGACAAACACTTTTGTCACGCGTATATAACCAGTTTACTGTCGTTTGCATCCAGGGGCGGATCTAGGATTTTTTGAAAGGGGGGGCTAAGCTGGACAGGGACATAGGTAACTAGCCATGCAGAAATTAGAAGATACCAAGCCTTCTCACAAGGCCCTAATGGTAAGATTCATGTAGTATCCATGGTTAAAATTAGCTACGTATTTGGAATAATGACTACATTAGTGTGCAAAGCACACTAGCCTAGAGGGGTCTGGGGGCATGTCCTTCAGGAAATTTTGAAAATTAGGCCCTCTAAAGGTAAATCTGAGTGTTTTTAGCAGTTTTTCAGTGGACAATAATGGAATTTCAGTTCATCAAAACACTTACTTTTCCATTAAATCAAGACTGATTGCAATATGCATGAGTAGCTAGCTATATACCATAATGCATCAGCTCCTCTTCAACAGCCTCAACTGTCTATCTTACTGATAAAAATAATGTTGTTGGATCCCATTGGAAGGTTCATGGGTTATGAAGACTAACAAATACCAGCACCATAACCCACAGCATGGGATCATATCAGAAGGTAACTGATACAGATTTTACATTCATAGACAAAAGTGCTACAGCTGCCTTATACAGGGGCGTAGCCAGGATTATTTTGAAGGGGTTCGGATTTAAAGTGGCCGGAATGTCTTAAGGGGAAGACCTGGGTGCTTCCCCTAGACCATGTTTGAACGAAAATGATGCATACACAAAATGTACCCTTAGGCAGTAACATTAAAAGGTGTTTGTGCATCTAACTAACTAAAACCCACACACTGCTGTTTATGCAGCTTATAGAAACTATAAACCAAAACTAACTAATCTTCACTTCCAGACAGCATACTGACAGCCAACTTCAATTTCTTAGCACACGGAACCCCTCCACACCAGGGGCGTAGTTAGCCAGAAGGTGATGGAGGGGCAGACATGCCCCCACGAAACGCTCAAAATCATTCATGATTGCAAAAAAGGCTAATGACCCAATGGTGGGCTAGCCAACATACGGTGTTCTATTATTACAGCTTAAATAACTAGCTACGTAACTATTTCAGTACTGACTGCTTCCAATCGAGGTAGCTATATTCGTCGAGCATCATCGCACGTGCCACAACTGTACTCCAACAAATTCATCCACAGTCCGGTAGAGCTAATACTTTAGTGCAAAAAGAAGTTACTTTACGTTAGCCACAGCCTGTGCTGCAGTCCTAGCACACTGCTGACAGGATGACGTATTCACTCACTTCACTCGGCGAAATTCATATGCCATGTATTGCACAAAATCCCACCTGTCTTGCTAGCAGAACTTGTAAGCTTGACTGATCCACCTGACTGACTGACAAAGTAAAAACAGACTGCACTGCCGTATGTACAAAGGTCCAGTGTGATCGACTCGATAAAATAAACTTGGTACATTTATTTAGCTAACACTTTATCACCTCGTAGGCAGCAGGTTCGTAGCATCATCTGGTCTCCTTTGTCACTTGTGAGTTGTGACTCCTGCCGCGGAGAAGCGGGTCACTCTATTTAGATTCAAAAATGTTCTATCACGCGAGTAATCTAGGCTAAATATAGAAGTATGTATCTAATGTTTTCGTTTGATGGATTCACGAGCGAGTTGAATGTTGTGTGTGCGCATTCACTAGCAACCCCTGGTGATACCGCGTAGTAGTGTACATAATTTACAGTCATTTGCGTGTCAGTTTAATACTGGTAAACATGTGACGAAGGTTTTAAAAAAATCATTTAGTGATGGGGGGGCAAATGC